>NC_045549.1:73576311-73725617 GCF_009769535.1 Thamnophis elegans | reverse complement strand
CTGATGGATCCCTTTGTAGTAGACAGCTTTTGGTTCTCCTACATCCTCCCAAGACATTTGCGCTTAATGTGTGTAGCTAAAAAAAAATAAAAAGCAAAGGCAGATATTTTCTAATATAGTTTTCCCGGCTGAGAATAAATATATCTGCTGAACAAAACTTTGCGTCGGCGACAGGAAGGGCATCCAGCCAATAAACAGCTCCATTCATTTGCCCTGACTCTACTCCTCAAGGGATTATGGGGTTGAGAAGATGATAGTTTTCCCGATCTGCAAAAAGCAACTTTATCAGAATATGAGACAATTGTGGGGAATGAATTGAGACTTTGTAAACGAAGCATCTCAAGAAGATACCGTACTTTTCAGTGTATAAGACGCTCCAAAGTATAAGACACACCTAGCTTCTGGGGAGGAAAACAAGAAAAAAATCTGCCTCTATCTCCCAGCAATTTGCCTCCTTGCAGCAAATAGGAAACAGCCTATTTCAGTTTCAGTTTAAACTGATTAGCACAAGAAAAAAAATCTGCTTTGTCTCAGAGCAATTTGCCTCCTTGCAGCAAACAGCTTGTTTCTGTTTCAGTTTAGCCTAATTAGCACAAGGGGGAAAAATCTGCCTCTGCCTCCCAGCAATTTGCCTCCTTGCAGCAAACAGCAAACAGCCTGTTTCAGTTTCAGTTTAAACTGAACAGCACAAGAAAAAAAATCTGCTTTGTCTCAGAGCAATTTGCCTCCTTACAGCAAACAGCTTGTTTCTGTTTCAGTTTAGCCTAATTAGCACAAGGGGGGGAAATCTGCCTCTGCCTCCCAGCAATTTGCCTCCTTGCAGCAAACAGCTTGTTTCTGTTTCAGTTTAGCCTAATTAGCACAAGGGGGGGAAATCTGCCTCTGCCTCCCAGCAATTTGCCTCCTTGCAGCAAACAGCAAACAGCCTGTTTCAGTTTCAGTTTAAACCGATTAGCACAAGAAAAAAAAGTCTGCTTTGTCTCAGAGCAATTTGCCTCCTTACAGCAAACAGCCTGTTTCAGTTTCAGTTTAGCCTAATTAGCACAAGGGGGGAAAATCTGCCTCTGCCTCCCAGCAATTTGCCTCCTTGCAGCAAACAGCCTATTTCAGTTTCAGTTTAAACCGATTAGCCCAAGAAAAAAAATTTGCTTTGTCTCAGAGCAATTTGCCTCCTTACAGCAAACAGCCTGTTTCTGTTTCAGTTTAGCCTAATTAGCACAAGGGGGAAAAATCTGCCTCTGCCTCCCAGCAATTTGCCTCCTTGCAGCAAACAGTGTATTTCAGTTTCAATTTCAGCATAGCCTGATTAGCACAAGCAGCTCATTGTTGGCTGGATCCGCCTCCTGACGATCAGCTGTTTCAGGCTGCAGGGATTGCCATAGCCTATTTCTGTTCAATAAATACGCTCAATAAATGAATCTTGGTTAGCAACCAATCATCTGCAAAGGGTCAGATGAAACTCCCTAACGGAGAAAAAGAAGTAGTTCTCCAGATCTTGGCCTTCAGCCGTGGAGCGAAATTCTTCACTTCCATCTCTGGTCCTCTCCTCCGGTTGCCGTTGGTCTCGTTCTCTCCGAGCTCTGTGTGTTTTAATGGGTGTTTCTTCCTTCTTTTTCCTTTTCTTCTCCAGGGATTTCGCCTATGTAGCCAGAGACAGAGAGACACGGATTTTGAAATGCCACGTGTTCCGATGTGACACCCCAGCGAAAGCCATCGCCACCAGCCTCCACGAAATCTGTTCGAAGGCGAGTCTCCGTTGCTTTAATCGGTGGGCTTTGGGTTCTGACCTGGGCTTCCCAAAATCACGAATTAGACTCCTTGCCTCTTTTTATGAAGCTATCGTATTTTTCGGTGTATAAGACGCACCTTTCCCCCCCCCCCCAAAAAAAAGAAGGTGAAAATTTGGGTGTGTCTTATACACCAAATGTAGCCCCACCCACCAGAGGCCAAAAACACGAGGCATTGAGTCAGCGATGGTCTGCGGCAATCCCTACAGCCTGGAACAGCTGATTGGGGGTATTCGGGCACTCCGATTCACCCGCCAATCAGCTGTGCTGAATCAGGCTGCAGTAAGTGCTGAAGCTGACCTGGCTGGTCAGAGTTTGCAGCAGCAATCGCATTCAGAAAGCACACACAAGTAACTGATTCAGCAGGATTCAAAATAATAATAATAATAATATACAATACATTACCAAAAGCAGGTTTTCCAAGGTAGCAGTAAATGCAAGCAAAACACAAGCAGTTTCACTTGTTGCTCACACAGCAAATTTCAGAGTCCAAATAGCCCCCATTGGCTGACTTAGTTGCTCTGCCTCTTCATTGGCTGACCTTGTTCCCATGTGTCAGCTGAATACCATGGATGCTGGTAGACAGAGGGAGAATTTCTTTTCTTCTTATTTTCCTCCCCAAAACTAAAGTGCGTCTTATACTCCAGAGCATCTTATACTTCAAAAAATACGGTAATGTGAATTCCTCTCCTTCACATCCGGCAAACAGTCTTTCAAGGGTGAATTTACAACCACAGACCTCATCAGCCTTGGAGAGCTGCCAGCCCGATATCTTCCCAGCGCAAAGCTGTACAAGAAAATACTTGACAAGGAGTCTCTGAGAATCGCGAACACATCTTCACATTAATTAAGCGAACTAATTGTCTCCTACAAACTCCCCTCCCCATTTTGCTCCTCTTTATTCCCTCTGGAAGGGGCCATTCACCGTCCACCTGTGGCTTTACTCCCAAGTCAACCCTTGTTCCTTAGCTGTTCCCTTTGTCTGGCAACTCTGCGCATGCACACACTGGGAACAGGCTCCAGCTGTTCTTCTGCCCCATTGATGTCTGACTCCAAAAGGCAGCTGATAACTGTCAGATGGCTCTGGCCCCCTCTCTGCCTCCGACGCAGAGCCCTCATCAGAGCCTTCCCCAGACTCCAGGACTGGCCCATCTTCCTCCCCAACCTCCTCACTGTCCGACTCTGCTGCCAGCTCTGCTGGCGGACGACAATACTTTGAACATCTGTTATTCTTCCCAGCTTCCTGCCAGCTTTTTATGCAGGTAGCCCCCCCCCGACTTGCAACAGTTCATTTAGTGACCATCCAAAGTTACAACGGCACTGTAAAAAGTGGCTGATGACTGTTTTTCACACTTATGACCATTGCAGCCATTGCCGGGACTGCCAGCATTCCTAATAAAGGAATCTTGGAGTTCACTCCAGAGGATTTATTGTGTTTGGGGGGAGCTGGGTTAGAACATGATGTTTCCCCCAATGCCCTGGAGAGGTTCCTCTTGTCTGTATCGCACTGAGATAAGCTTCATAAAACCCACGCCTGCTTCTTCCCACAAACTCCTTCCCACAAACTAGATTAATATCCTGAAACATTCACTACTCGACCTGCGCGAAATACGAGTGAGGTTTTTATAGCAATAGCAGTTAGACTTATATACCGCTTCATAGGGCTTTCAGCCCTCTCTAAGCGGTTTACAGAGTCAGCATATCGCCCCCACAGTCTGGGTCCTCATTTCACCCACCTCGGAAGGATGGAAGGCTGAGTCAACCTTGAGCCGGTGAGATTTGAACCGCTGAACTGCAGATAGCAGTCAGCTGAAGTGGCCTGCAGTACTGCACCCTAACCACTGCGCACTGGATTTCTCCTACGCAAAGAATCCCTCAAATTGAAGTTCTGTGGGAGTGGCTTGGTGGTGGTGGTGTTTGTCATGTGACCGGGTGGGCGTGGCCAACTTATTTTTCACTTTTTAAAGCATTTATTCCCTGGCGGCTCGTGCGAACTGGTAGGAAAAAATCCTTTAAAAAGTTTGGCCGGGGGGAAGCTACACGATCATCGGGAGCTTCCCCCCCCCCCTTTTAAAGCATTTATTTCCTGCCCATTTGCCCGAACCGGCAGGAAAAAATTGCTTTAAAAAGCAGGGGGGAAAGCTTCCCGCAATTTCGTGGCTCACAGCTGAGCAGCGCGATTCTCGGAAGCTTTTTTTAAATTCCCGGTTCGCAGAGGCAACCATAATCGTCCCCACCGTCCCCAATTACCTCCCATAGACCGATCAGATCACACAGACTAGGCCTCCTCCGGATCCCATCTGCCAGCCAATGTCGGCTGGTGACTACCTGGGGGAGAGCCTTCTCTGCTGCAGCTCCAGCCCTCTGGAACGTGCTCCCCGTGGAGATCCGGACCCTTACTACCCTCCCGGCCTTCCGCAAAGCCACGAAAACCTGGCTGCTCTGGCAGGCTGGGGGGCTGTTGAAATAGCCAGCCCCACGGGAACTATGAATGTTGTGTATTTTAAATTGTTGTTTGTCTATTGTCTATTTATCCCCTTCCTTTGTTTATTGTAAGCCGCCCGGAGTCCTTCGGGAGTGGGCGGCATACAAGACCAATAAATTCAATTCAATTCAGTTCAATTCACCGGTTCAGGATTTTACCCCTGGTCTAAAGGCTGATCTTCGAAAACAAAGCTGGTGTGATAACGAATAAAAGTTCTCGCCCGAAAGGGGAAAATAAATTGCATTCACCTCCTTTCCTGCAGATTATGGCTGAACGGAAGAATGCCAAAGCTGTGGCTTGCAACTCCTTGCAGGAACGATCGAACGTCGCTCTGGAGGTCCCTTTACAAGGTAAAACCTGCGACAGCGCGTAGGTTGATGGTCGTGAGGGAGGATCTCTGCTTTCTAGAGTCACGCCAGACCAGTTGCACCCAATAGACAGGCAGCTAGTCCTCGACGTACGACCAAAATTGAGCCCTGGGTTCCTGTCACTTGAGTGAGACCCTTGTTGAGTTTTGCCCCATTGTACCGCTTTTCTTACCACAGGCAGTTACTCACCACCTGATCATGAGGATGCTGCAACTATGAAGGAGGATGTTGCAACTATAAAAAAAATGATTCACAAGTCTCGTTTTTGGTGCCCTTGTAACTTTGAACTGTCACTAAACGAACTGTTGTAAGTCGAGGACTGCCTGTATCCGTCTTTAATCAAGTCGAAGACTAGGCCATTGTCTGGAAAGGAAAGTTAGATGTTGGCAATGGAGGAGCACTCTCCCTCCCAAGCATGTACCCCATGCTGTAACAATCATGGCTTTCAGATATTTAGCTTTTTCGAAGACACTGTAGGAGAAGGAATGTAATGGTGGGGTGGCCTAGTGGTGAAGACGCTCGCCTCCCACTCAGAAGGTCGAGATTTCAATCCTAGGTAGCGACAGTTGTTTCTCTCCTCGGGTTCAAAGAAAAAAAAATCTGCTGTGAACTCCACATAGGCGTCAGGAAGGGCATCTGGCTAGTAAATGCTTAGCTCCATCCAGGGGTGGGTTACGGCTTCTTCTACTGCCGGTTTTCTCAGGAACGCGCTTTGGCCACGCAAGCACTACGTGCACATGCGCAGTAGGTTTAAAAAATGCCTACGGCGCCACCAATAGAATTAGTTTGGGGGCGTGGCCAGCCAAATTACTACCTACTCGTCCGAACCGGTCCGAACCAGTAAGAACCCACCTCTGGCTCCACCCGTTCGCCCAGAGTCTACCCCAAATTAAGGGATCACAGCATCATAAAAAGGATTTTTTTTATTGTATGAGGAGGAATGGCAGAACCTGGGGGAGAGGAGTGAAAAGAGGAATCAGCCTAGAATCCCTACATAGCCACAAGTAAACTAACTGCAACCTCCCTTGAATTCAGTTGGCCCTCGTCTAACTCTAACCAGGTGCTGACCATTAGTTTAGAACAGGGATCATTAACCTGTGGCTCTGGAGCCGCATGTGGCTCTTTCATCCCTCTGCTGCGGCTCCCTGTCGCTGGTCGGCTCCACAATTGATAGGGCTTTCGTTTAGGACAGGTAGAGGAAAAAGGACGCCGCGCTAGGAGGAGACTCTATGGTGGGGGAAAACGGACTTCCGGTCGGCTCCAGAATTGAATGGGGGGCTTCCGGTTAGGACATTTGTGGCTCCTTTGACTGTTTAAGATTGCTGATCCCTGGTTTAGAAGATTCCTGTGCATAGGCTTTTAGCAATAAATCAGTTTAATGGGACCTTGACGTG
The DNA here is from genome assembly GCF_009769535.1 of Thamnophis elegans. Taxonomy (NCBI): domain Eukaryota; kingdom Metazoa; phylum Chordata; class Lepidosauria; order Squamata; family Natricidae; genus Thamnophis; species Thamnophis elegans. The sequence goes on along the minus strand of NC_045549.1, from coordinate 73,719,583 downwards.
TGGATATTTTTGCACCTGTTAGTCACAGCTGTATTCTGACTAACTCATCATTTGCAACCTTCCTTGTGCTAGTCAGAAATTTGTGGCTTTTGAGTTACGCTTAGGTAAGCTTCCTCCTTGGCCCTGCCTCCTAACTGTCACGAGAAGATTTATTTTACGCCATGAAGATTTATAGCACTCCATTCCTTAATTCCCCAGATATCTTAATTCCCCAGGATCCTTTTTTCCCCCTTAGAACGGGGGGTTTATTGGAATCGATAATATTATCGGCTACCTGATAATTCACTCTGGCTCCTGGCATTAAGATGAAGCAGAGGTGGCCTGATGTGAATGGAATAAGATGAAATCGATGTTTTGCTTCCCTGCAGTAGATTTTCCAACACCAAAGACTGAGTTGGTCCAGAAATTCCATGTGCAATACCTGGGCATGCTACCTGTAACTAAGCCAGTGGGTACGTACGCGTATTCTTTTTCATAAATGTGTCCTTTCTTCTTCTTCTTCTCCTTCTCCTTCTTCTTCTTCTCCTCCTCCTCCTCTTCCTCCTCCTCCTCCTCCATCTCCATTCTTCTTTCTTCCTTCGCTGCCTCCTCCTCTTCGTCTTCCTTTGCCACAGCCACTGTGGCGTTATGGTTAGAATTCAGTATTGCAGGTTAACTCTGCTGATTGCCAGCAGTTCGATCCTTAACCAGCTCAAAGATTGATTCAGCCTTCCATCTTTCCGAGGTGGGTAAAATGAGGAGCCAGATTGTTGGGGGGACTCAGTAAACTGCTTAGCGGGGGCTGTAAAGCACTGTGAAGCAGTATATAAGTCTGAGTGCTATTCTCCTCCTCTTCCTCCTGTCCCCTCCTCCTCCTCTTCTTCCTCCTCCTTTTCCCTCCTCCTCCTCTTCCCTCCTCCTCCTCTTCCTCCTGTCACCTCCTCCCCTCCTTCTCTTCCTCCTCCTCCTGTCCCCTCCTCCTCCTCTTCTTCCTCCTCCTCCCTCTCCTCCTCCTTTCCCCTCCTCTTCCTCCTGTCGCCTCCTCCTTCTCTTCCCCCTCCTGTCCCCTCCTCCTCCCCTCCTCTTCTTCCTCCTCCTCCTTCCTCTCCTCCTCCTCCTTTTCCCTCCTTCTCCTCCTCTTCTTCCTCCTCCTCCTTTTCCCTCCTTCTCCTCCTCTTCCTCCTGTCACCTCCTTCTCTTCCCCCTCCTGTCCCCTCCTCCTCCCCTCCTCTTCTTCCTCCTCCTCCTCCTTCCTCTCCTCCTCCTCCTTTTCCCTCCTTCTTCTCCTCTTCTTCCTGTCGCCTCCTTTTCCCTCCTCTTCCTCTTCCTCCTGTCCCCTCCTCCCCTCCTTCTCTTCCTCCTCCTCCTGTCCACTCCTCCTCCACTCCTCCTCTTCTTCCTCCTCCCTCTCCTCCTCCTCCTCTTTTCCCTCCTCTTCCTCCTGTCGCCTCCTCCCCTCCTTCTCTTCCTCCTCCTCCTTTTCCCTCCTCCTCCTCTTCCTCCTGTCCCCTCCTCCCCTCCTTCTCTTCCCCCTCCTGTCCCCTCCTCCTCCACTCCTCCTCTTCTTCTCCTCCTCCTCCTTTTTCTCCTCCTCCTCCTTTTCCTCCTCCTCCTCCTCTTCCCTCCTTCCCCCCTCCCCCTCCTCCTCCTCTATTGTTTCAGGTGTCTTTGTGATTGTTGAGGTCATTTGTATCTGGTCCAAAGTATCGTATTTACTCCCCATCTTATCTCTAGCTTTTCGTGGACTTGCTGAAACAACTAATATTTTTAGTAATAATTAGTGTGGCTCAAGGGAATGGCCGGTGTATCGTAAAGGGTTTAATTAGTATTTCTAGAATTTGGGAACTGCAGGAAATTTGGAAGAAGACCATCAGGGTCGAGAAGAATAGCCAAGTTTTCAAGCGTGCTATGTTCAGGTCTTATCTAGTTTGATTGTCACGAAGCTGGGGAAGATAAAACCTAAGATCACACATTAGTCCCCCTAGCATTCTTAATTAGATACTAATCGTGGAGTCCTTGATGATCTCTGAGCTTGGTTATTTTTTTACAGATATTTCATGTGTCAAGGCCTTCAGCCATCTTTTCTTTTGGGTCTTTGGCCTGCCACATTTTCTATTCTTCTGCTATGCAATTTTCTATGGTGGGAAAATGGGAGAGGGGATTGTGCGGAGTTAGATGATATGTAGCCATAACAACATTCTTTCTAGAAAGCCAAGATCATCCTTTGTCTCTGAATCTCCGCACCTGACTGATTTTATTTCGGATGCTATTTGGAACCCTGACAGCATGAGCTAACTAGCAGGAGTGGGCTGCTGGGGGTTCGCTCGGGTTTGGGCGATCCTCTAGCTCGGATTCTGCCAAGTTCGGTGAACCTCCAAATGCCACCTCTGGCTGGCCACACCCACCCCGCCCTGTTCCTCCCACCCTACCATGTCCCTCCCAGGAGTTTCCACACAAATCATGTTAGGTAAGTTCTGGGCCCACGCAGAGGCTCCGGGGGGGGGGGGGGGGGAAACGGGCCTACCAGAGGTTCCGGAAGTCCAGAAACAGGCCTGTTTCCAGCCTCCAAAGCCCGAGGAAAGCAATTTTCACCCTCCCGGAGTCTCGAGGAAAGCCTTCAGAGCCTGGGGAGGGCGAAAAAGCCCCCCTGCATCCGAAATAAAATCAGAGTCCGAGGCAAAGTATTGCTCAAATTTCCAATTGATTAAGAGAGCCATGTTGGCACATCTGGGAAAACCTGAATCTGAAAGCTTCCCAGTTTTCCCTGTGATGTGCCCGTGGTTCGCCCATGAGGCCAATGTTGAGAAAAGACACGGACACGAGCTTTCTCGGGATGAGGCGACCCAGATTGGGGTCTGGGAGCCCCTTTTATTGAGATAGGACAAGGGGAGGAGGAGCAATCGGCATGTGATTTAAGACAGCCTGTCAAACTACAATTGCTAATCTACTGCTCAGGGAAGTTCTGTCTATATATGGTCAAATCCTGGGCGTCGTTGGGTAAGGCACATCTGGAGTGAACTATCAGGATGTTATGTCTTTTAGGAGTTTGTTTTTTCCTGTGTGGTTCAGCGTGGCTACGCATGCCCTGTTATGCACTGGGCCATGGGTGACCGCCACACCTACACAAGGAGTTATATGACAACATTTCCCCACCTAGTTGAAAGTTCAAGATCTTGCCCCCACACCCACAAGTCCATCCCATGGTCCAATCTCCCACTGCTACGAAGACAGATTCCTCCCATCCAGTTCCAGCCAGGTGCAGAGACAAAGGATGACCTTGGCTTTCTAAGAATGAATGTTGTTATGGCTACACATTACCCAACTCCACATAATCCCTCCTCCCAGTTTCCCACGATGGAAAGTGTGGCAGGCCTGAAGTCCAAAAGAAAAGATGGCTTGCAGGCGTGAGACTAAGGTTAAAGTCAATCTAGACCAGAGAAACAAGTTTTAAGCAAAGGAAAACCAAAATGTTGTGCGTCCCTCAAAAGTTCTAAGGTTGTGTGTCCGTTGTTTCTGTTCTTCTGAAGGTATGGACATGCTGAATGGAACTATAGAAAATCTCATGGAGTCCTCCAACAGAGAAGAATGGACTCCTGTCACCATGAATGTGGCTGATGCTACTGTGACTGTCATCAGCGATGGGGTACGGTTTCTTCAACTGGTCCTATTTTAATGTTAGGATTTGTAACTTGACCCAACAATTATTGTTATTATTTTGCCATAGGAGGTTCGATCCTAGGTAGAGACTGATATTTCTCTCACAATGAGAACAACGAGAATAAATCTGCTAAACAAAACTCCGCATCGGCGACAGGGAAGGGCATCCGGCCAGTAAACACTCAGCTCCGTTCAGTTCTGCTGCAAACTATTCTGACCTAGGCTTCTCCAAAAAGCCCGAGGCAGAGTCCTGGCAAAACTCCTTTTATTAAATGATTGTGAATTGCTCTCATTCACGTTCAGCCAAGGCCCGGTAAACAATCTTTCAAAGGAATATTTATGACCACAGACCTTATCTACCATGGAAAGCTGCCATGTAAATATTGTCCAAATGAGGTCCTGTGCAAGGAAAGGCTGGGCAGAGAGTCTCTGAGATTCACGGACAGATCTTCACACTCCTGAAACAAATCTAACGACCGAATGAATGAATTGTTTCCTGCAAAAGCCCCCTCCCCTTTCGCTCCTCTTTTATGTCCTATGGGAGGGGCCAATCCCTTTCCACCTGTGGCTTTACTCCCAAGTCGACCCTGATTTCTGAGCTGTTCTTTTCTTCTGGCAGCTCTGCGCATGCGCACACTGGGAACAGGCTCCAGCTGTTCTTCTGCCCCACTGCTGTCTAGCTTCGAAGGCACCTGCTCACTGCCAGAGGGCCTCGGCCCCCTCTCTGCCTCCCACGCAGAGCCCTCGTCCGATCCTTCCCCATCCTCCAGGACTGGCCCGTGTTCCTCCCCAACCTCCCCACTGTCCGACTGCTGCCAGCTTTGCTGGACGCTGGCAGGCCACAACAGGAGTCAAGGTGGCGCAGTGGTTAGAGTGCAGTACTACAGGCCATTTCAGCTGACTGCTATCTGCAGTTCAGCGGTTCAAATCTCACCGGCTCAAGGTTGACTCAGCCTTCCATCCTTCCGAGGTGGGTGAAATGAGGACGCAGACTGTGGGGGCAATATGCTGACTCTGTAAACCGCTTAGAGAGGGCTGAAAGCCCTATGAAGTGGTATATAAGTCTAACTGCTATTGCTATTGCTAACACAAACTCTGCATTGGTGATGGGAAGGGCACCCAGCCAGTAAACGCTCAGCTTCCTTCAATTGCCCCGACTCTACCTCAATGCAAGAGATTCCGGGATCATTAAAAATGACAAAGAAAGAAGAAGATTGTTTTTTTTTTCATCCTTATTTTATTTTTTCTCCAAGCCTTTAAGGTTATGGGCGAAACGCAGAAAGCTCCATCTGTAGTGTCAGTCAAAACAGATTTGGCGGTGACAAATGATAATTTTTGCACTGCCTTTTCAAGACGCGTGTGCTACCGTTTGCCATGTGCTACTATCTTCACTTACAAAAATAATCAAACTGTCAATTTAATTAGCATTCCACGACTAAAAAAAAAACACCAAAAACCCCTCGAAATCAGTGAGGCTTTCCACAGTAATTATCCCAGATTTAAGGGGAGAAAATTAAATGAAATTGCATTGATCCTACCCACAGCCTAATTAACTGGAAAGTTAATTAACTTTAACTAGACGATTAAGCCACGGAAGGCGGCCTATGGAGCATGGGTTCTGCCCACCTATGTAGCGAAATAATGAAAAATTAAGTATATTTTGCACCCTAAGGCAGTATTTTTTTCAATTTTGCCCATCCTAAGATGTGTGGATTACAACTCCCAGAATTCCCCAGCCATCGTGTTTGAAGTCTACGCATGATAAAGTTGCTAAGGTTGAGAGATATTGTCATAGGTATCCAGTCCAAGGAACAAGGGGTTTTTAAAAGATTTTTTTTTAAAAAAATTCCTACAAGGTGCATAAAACTTTAGTAACGCACCGAGAAGGTATATAAGTTTTATAACACATTCCAGTCACTGGATATTTTAGTATGAAATCCTTTTAAGAGCCTCCACTAGGAGAATCAACGATGTCAAATTGAAAGTTGTGGCTGATACCTTTGGGAGGAAGTGTGGTGGCCCACAGCAGAGTCGGACAGTGAGGAGGTTGGGGAGGAAGATGGGCCAGTCCTGGAGTCTGGGGAAGGCTCTGAGGAGGGCTCTGTGTCGGAGGCAGAGAGGGGGCCAGAGCCGTCTGACAGTTATCAGCTGCCTTCAGAGTCAGACATCAGTGAGGCAGAAGAACAGCTGGAGCCTGTTCCCAGTGTGGGCATGCGCAGAATTGCCAGACAAAGGGAAGAGCTAAAGAACAGGGGTCGACTTGGGAGTAAGGCCACAGGTGGACGGTGAATGGCCCCTCCCAGAGGAAATAAAAGAGGAGCGAAAGGGGAGTGGAATTTACAGGAAGCCATTAGTTCCCTTAATTGGTTCGTGACTCTCTGAGACTCCTTGCCAAGTTCTGCAGATATCGGCCTGGCAGCTCTCCAAGCCAGATAAGGTCTGTGACTGTAAATCCTCCCTCGAAAGACTTTGCTGGATGCGAGTGAGCAGAATTAATAAAAGGGGTTTTTGTCAGAACAAGGAGTTTGCTTCATGCTCTTGGGAAGCCTCCGTCAGAACAGGAAGGTGTGCATATATCTCAAGGATGTAGAAAGGGGCGTGGCTTCAGCTACCTGATCATATTGTCATTTCAACATCATTCATATCCCCCCAAGTCTGACATATTCTCCCGCCTTTTCTCTGGACGGCCTGGAAGGAAGTTTAGATTTTGTGATGGATTGCGGTAAGGAGTTGGATTCCGCTCTGTAGAGCTCCCAAAAACGGCCCACTTTTTGCGAAAATGGGCCTGTTTTTTTGTCAAAAAAAGGGCATGCATAGCCTTTAGGAGGTTTGCAGAGTGCTGCTGGGGGGGGGGGGGCAAAAACGAGCAGGAAATGGCCCGTTTTTTGCTCATTTTTGCCCTCCCTAGCTCCCAGGAGAACTCTGGAAGCCTCCTAAAGGCTGTGCATGGCAATTTTTGCAGAGTGGGCGGGGTTTCGGGAGGCCACAAATGCTGTATTCAGTGTATAAGACGCACCCAGATTTTCACCCTCTGTTTTGAGGGGAAAAGGTGCGTCTTATACTCGGAAAAATACGGTACCTTCCGGATTGCTGCTTGAGAAGGAAAACAGCTGAGGGGCCTCAATCCACTCTGCTGCGTGACTCAGCTGAGAAGATAAAAGTGGATAAAGCACAGGGGCGGGCGGGGGGGCTCACTTGATTGTGGGAGCGAACCGGTAGAATCCCATCCCTAGATATAAGGTTTCCCTCTGACACGAAACTGTAACAGCAACAACTTTCCCTTCACGCCTAGAATGAAGAGGAGATTGTGGTGGAATGTCGTGTCCGCTTCTTGTCCTTCATGGGCGTGGGAAAAGACATACATACCTTTGCCTTCATTATGGATGCGGGAAACCAGCATTTTGAGTGTCACGTCTTCTGGTGCGAACCCAACGCTGGCAACGTCTCTGAGGCCGTTCAGGCGGCTTGTATGGTAAGTAGGACAATTCTATAAATAGTCGGCTATTTCCGAGCAGGGCATTAAATCATGGTGGAGTTTGGTGATGTGCACAGAGTTATATTTGCGGAGGAAAGCACAACAAATAATAAATATTGGTGTCGGTCCACTCCCTGTTGGCAAAGAAAAGGAATCCTTTGCAGGGAATCTCAAAGGTGATTTTTTTTTTCAAGAGGCAACTGGACTTTATGATTTTTCCTTGAAGACATTTTGATTCTCATCCGATAAGCTTCTTCAGCTCTGACTGGATGTTGGGGAATGGAAGGATTGATACTCCTTGCAGACAGCTGGTCATTTGCATCCTTTTAGAGAGTCATTGAGGCCACTTGGGGTCTTATCTGTGTCCTCAGCGTCAATTTGCTTAATGAGCAGGGTTAAACTGCTTAACGTTGCCTCCTTCAGTGTTTGCCCTGTAGCTCCGGTACCAAAAATTATCAATAAAATCTTCAAGGGATTCATTGACTTGAGTTTTGAAAAAAAATCATTTTAGGGAGTCTTAAAGTAGCATGCAAAGCTACCTTATGATGTTGATATACAGGTAGTCCTCGAGTTACGAATGGAATGCAGCCTGCCGATTTCATTCGTAAGACGAGGATTCGTGGGAGTGAATCTCGTACCATGATCACCACTCCCTCCTTTTGACCACACATTTGCTAATCAAATGCACGGCTTGTAAAGTGCACATGAGGTACTTCAGGGTAGGAAAGGCCATTGGGAACATGAGGTATTTCAGGGTAGGAAAGGCCATTGGGAACATGAGGTATTTCAGGGTAGGAAAGGCCATTGGGAACATGAGGTATTTCAGAGTAGGAAAGGCCATTGGGAGGGGGGCGGGCTACCGATGAAACAGACTACCTGCCTAAGACCACCCAAGGCTCCTCGACGCACTTAAATACCTCATGCCGCCCCAAATTGCTTCCCCCTCAACCTGCCAGGCGGGTCGCTTACCTTGTGAAGATCTAGTAAAAAGTCTTGTCTTCAGTCTAGTGCGCCCCTCTGCAGGCCTCCCCTGGCCCATTGCAGGCCGAAATGGAGCCTCTGTGGGCTGGATCCAGTCCTCCAAGGCTCTGTTTGGCCCACCCTCGGCTCATTGCAGGCCGAAATGGAGCTTCCAGGACCGGATCCAGATCATGGATTGGATTGCGGGCCAGGGGAGGGCTATGAAGGGGGGGGTCCTCCTTGCAACCAGCTGAGGGAGGCCTCTAGATGGCCAAACGGGGCTTCTGAGGGGTAGGGTTAGGGTTAGATCCGGCTCTCAGAAGCTCCATTTCGCAGGCAATGTGCAGGACGAATGTTGCAGGTCGAACAACTGCTGTGGTGCAAGATTCGTAATTTCAGGCCTTGTTCAGAAACACTATGGTGTGCTGATTGCGTGACTTTTAATGTTCGCTAAGGGAATGCTCATAATCCGGGGATAACCTGTACTTTTGTTGTGTTGCAGCTGCGGTATCAAAAGTGTTTGGTCGCCCGGCCTCTTTCTCAGAAAGTCCGCCCTCCTCCTCCTCCAGCAGACTCCATGACAAGACGGGTCACCACCAACGTGAAACGCGGGGTCCTGTCCCTGATTGACACTTTGAAACAGAAGCGTCCTGTGACTGACATGCCATGACGGACCTGCGGGTTCACCCACCCCGGGCGTTTCCCCCGAAACGTCACGCGAAACGAGACAGCAGCTGCGTTTAAGAGAAAGAAGGTTGGATGAAGGCCTTCCTTCCGTTGGAAATCTTCACTTTCAGAAAAGTTACGGGAAAATAATATTAGACAAGCATGTTCTCACTCTTGCCGCCACCAAGTAAATATTGAAAAGAAGCATGATCTTTTTTTTTTTTTAATGTTCATTTTATTTTTATTTTTATTTTTGCTCCGTGTGAGATAGCCGAGAAATGGAAGGCCTACTTTCTGATTGTAAATAGGACGGACGTGACTTCGATTCACACACCCTGAAGGCGTGGGTTGAATCAGATGATCAAACCCAACCCAAGGATTCCCATCGCCCCTGAGCACTTTCCCTCTTTTTTTAACAGTGAATTACACAACTAAGTATTAGTTAACTCTTGTATTATTATACTACTAATACCGAGCTTCTTATTTTTTACAAAAGAGCATTCGTGATTAACCTCCCATCTTGTGCGCTGTAGTCATCACGTCACCTCGGAGGTGCCAGCCAGGTGTCCTGCCGTGGCGAGAGACCCGTCCACGCAGGAAGGATTGTGCCAGCCAGATGACAACACCTTGTGGCAACCCCGTTGCATGCATAGGTCACACCGCACATCCGAGTGTCGCTACATCTGTCCTTCATTTGTCTCTTTCTAACACAAATGTACGTACAGTGGAGAAGACGGACGTGTACCATAAAAAATCTCTTCTCTGTAGTTTGCGTGGTTTTTCTTTCCAGTGAAGGGCTGCCCGCGTGGGACACCAACACCATATTTGAAGTGGCCTTCAGTCCGAAATTGCATTTGTTTACATACTCGTCCATGTTTGAGAAGTTTGGCAGGGTAGACTGGGTTTTATTTCGGAACAGACTCCACACACACCCCAAATGCTGAAGACACCAAGGCTCAAGTGCCTCTTATCCTTTCATAGATCCAGGTTATTCTTTTTCTACATCTCACCGGGAGATGTGACCACGAAACCGACCACAATCTGGATTTTCTCGGGACTGAAGTCGTGGATATTCAAATTGTGTCCTTTGGGGATTTTGGTGTTTTTGTTTTTTGTTCCGCAAGATCCGTTCTACTATTCCGCTTTCTTAGGCACTTTCATTGGACGGCGAGGTTGACGTAAGAAGCCATGCTTTCCCACGGTAGATGTTTGGGTTGGAACACAAATCGACACGCGGCGGTTTGGCTTCGGGAAGTCCCAAGGAGGACATACCATGCCGAGCACCCCTCCCTCTCCCCCTTGCGGTGGTTCCTTCTACCTTGTGATTGCACCTTAACACAACCTGCGGTTTCCGTTGAGCAGGTGTGTCTGCAGGGCTTGGTTAAAAAAAACAACAACGGCAAGACGATGGCCATGAGACCGGCATTGAAGCCCCACCTGGTTGTTACGGGCATCACAAATGGTGCTTCGATCTCACTGCTGTGGCTGTCATCTTGATGTTTGGGTCACCCTTGGCTGATGCCCTTGTGGCTGTTGACTGTTTAATCCCTTTGTGTATACTTTTGATGGTTTGTATACCGTGTTGCGTGAGTTCGCCCAATGCTTTTTCCAAAGGAAGAAGCATAGAATACCCACAGATCTCCGGAGGGGGGGCAGGGGGGGGCAATGGAAGAAGGGATAGTCTCGGGAGGAAGAGTAGGGAAGCCACCTCAGATGTCTTTGGAGCAAGGCTGGTGATCTGTTCACCGATGCTCTCGGTCGCAGCGTCTTAGGGAGGGGCAAATTGAAACCGCGATTCCCATATGGCCAAGCGTTCAAAAAGTGCCCACTTACAAGCCAAAACCTCACCCCATTATCCTGTCCTGTCTAACAAGCATGAAGCAGAGTCTTGGTCCCGGCAAAACCCCTTTTATTTACACGGCTGTGAATTCCTTTCATTCACAGTCAGCAAGGCTTAGCAAACAGTCTTTCCAAGGAATGTTTATCAACACAAACCTTATCTCGCTTGGCGAGCTGCCAGATAACTAGTTTCCAAACACAGGGCAAGGCAAAACGTGGCACAGAGTCTCTTATAGTCACAAACATAACTTTCCACTCTTGAACTGACCAAAGGAACAAATTGTTTCCTGCAAAAGCCCCCTCCCCCTTCGCTTCTCTTTTGTTTCTTATCGGAGGGGCCAATCCCCTCCAAGGTGTGGCTTTACTCCCAAGTCAACCCTGCTTTCTAAGTTGTTCTTGTCTTCTGGCAGCTCTGCGCATGTGCACACTGGGAACAGGCTCCAGCTGTTCCTCTGCCTCACTGCTGTTTGGTTCCCTCTCTGCCTCCGACGCAGAGCCCTCGTCTGAGCTTTCCTCAGCCCCCAGGACTGGCCCAGGTTCCTCCCCAATCTCCTTGCTGGCCGCCGCCGGGCCACGACAGGACTTCTGGGAAATGAAGTCCACAGGTCTTGAAGTTGCCACGTGAAAAACAACAACAACAACCCACCAACCACCTTCTTTGAACTGTCCCTTGAATGGTTTGGGCAATGGTTGCTACAGCATGATCAAACCTTGGGAAGATGTTTAAGACAATGGTTTTTCCAGCTCTAGGAAAAAACATCCACCATGCCTTCTCAACGCTGGTCTCTTCTGCTTACGCTTGACACAATTTTGTTAGCCTGATCACCACTTCATAAGTGTGCTCTTTTCCTACACAAGTACAGAAGTACTTGCTGCAAACTGGCCCTCAGGCCAGAGAGCCGCACAAATCAAAAGAAGCAACTGGGGATAAGATAGGGATAGTAGAAAGCCAAGGTGGACTTCCAAAACTTTCATTCCTTCGGTTCTCTCAGAAAAGCCCACTCCTTTTCCTTCTTGCTCCAAAGAACAGTTGTTGCTTTGGTCAGTGTCAAGTTCAGCTTTTGATAGAGCAGGTGCCGGTAACCTTAAACACTCAAAAGAGACACAAAAGTCCTAATTGGAAACCCTCATTCAATTCTGGAGTTGACTGGAAGCCTGGTCCCCCTCCCCATAGAGTTTCTTCCTAGCGCAGCATCCTTTTTCCTCTACCTGTCCTAGTTGAAAGCCCTATCAATTGTGGAGACGACCAGCGACAGGGAGCTGCAGCAGAGGGACGAAAGAGCCACATGTGGCTCCAGAGCCGCAGTTTGCCGACTCCTGCTCTAGAGGGAGCAGAAAATTGCCTGTGGTTCACACCAGAACATCAAAGGATGGTGACATAATCGCATCCCCACTGCTTCCCTGGGGGAGCCGCTCCACAAATCCAAGTGTTGGCTTCTTGTGCAGGCGTGAACTAGTTCACATGGCTCCACATTGAAAACCGGAAACAGTCTTCCTCCGTTTTTAAGCTGTATAAGCTGCCTAGATAGATATTTGTGTATATGTATAATTCAGGTCAACGCAACTTTTAGAGCTAGGCAATTTTTTTTTATTGTCTGGTGTTCTGACATAACCACCTATGCAAAGGAGACATATTTCTGGGTGAGGGAAATAAACTAACCTACATGGGTATGAAAACTACTGGCTGTTATGAAAACGGAAACGATAAACCAAGTTTTCCTTAACTTGCGCTGGCCTAAGGGCCACCTGTTGAAGAGGTTGACTTTTTTTTGAAAGCCCGTTTTTCAGAAACTGCATGCTAATTATTAATGTTTATTGTTTTGAAACGTTAATTTGGAATAATCTCGTGAGGGACCCGCAATGCATGGGTCTGACCTCCATTTTGAATTTTTTTTTTTACATGAAACCCACCCAATGGAGGCCCCTTCCCAGGAATTCTGTGTGTTTCCGAAGCCACTTTTTCTGGAACAGTCACCCCGTTGGGCAGGAGAACACAAAAGCTTTTTGTTTTTAATTTGGGACTGTTGACCGAAGGAATAGGACAGTCATGGCGAACCTTCTCAGCCATCGAGGGAACGTGCATGCGTGTGCGTGTATGTGGTGGAGCGCAAGAAACGCGAAGATCCGATGGCCGGCAGCAAAACAGTCGTGCCTGCTTTTTGACTGTTTTTCAGGCTGTTTTTGGTCCGGAAAACGGTCTGAATATGGCCCCCAAAACAGGCCGTTTTTCAGGCCGTTTTTGGGACTCTTTTAGGCCCCCCCCAAATGGCCAGAAAACAGCCCAGAAATGGTCTAAAAATGGCCCCCAAAACAGGCCGTTTTTCAGGCCATTTTTGGGCTGTTTTCAGGATTTTTTCCAGACTGTTTTTGGCTCAAAAATGACCTGAAAATGGCCCCAAAATGGTCTGAGAATCGCCCCAAAAACAGGCCGTTTTGGGCAATTTTCAGACTTTTTTTCCAGACTCTTTTAGGCCGCAAAATGGGCTGAAAATAGCCCCCAAATGGGCTGAAAATGGCCTCAAAAACAGACCATTTTTCAGGGTGTTTGGGGACTCTTTTAGGCCCCCAAAATGGCCTGAAAACAGCCCAAAAATTGTCTTGAGAATGACCCCCAAAACAGGCCGTTTTCTGGGTCATCTTTTGGGCTGTTTTCAAGGGGGGGGTTGGTCTGAAAAATGGTCTGAAAATGGCCCCAAAAACAGGCCGTTTTTCGGGCCGTTTTTGGGACTCTTTTAGGCGCCCCAAAATGGCCAGAAAACATCCCAGAAATGGTCAAAAAATGGCCCCCAAAACAGACCGTTTTTCAGGCCATTTTTGGGCTGTTTTCAGGGTTTTTTTCCAGACTGTTTTTGGCCCAATAAATGGCCAGAAAACAGCCCAAAAATGATCTGAAAATGGCCCCAAAATAGGCTGTTTTTCGGGGCATTTTCAGGCTGTTTCTCCGGACAGTTTTTGGCTCTAAAATGGCTTGAAAATGGCCCAAAAACAGGCCGTTTTCAGGTTGTTTTCCTGGACTGTTTTTAGGCTGTTTTCAGGCTCTTTTAGGCCCAAAAATGGCCTGAAAACGGCCTGGAAAACAGCCTGTTTTGGGGGCATTTTCAGGGCATTTTCCAGCACTCCGGCACCCGCGAAGACCAGCTGGCCAGCACACCAGAACAGCAGCTGCAACCGCATGCGTGCCCACAGAGAAGGCTGTGCGTGCCACAGGTTCGCCATCGCAGGAATAGGAGTTTTAAACCCAAAGGTGCTTTCTCCAAGTTTCCAAAAACCTGAGTTTTACTAGGGATGCCACAAAAAGTGGTGCGGTGGCCTAGAGGTGGAGCTCTCACAATTGAGTGACTGAGTTCGATCCTAGGGAGAGGCAGGTAATTTCTCTCTCTGGGCACAATGAGAATGTATTGGGTGAATATAACTCCGTATTGGTGACAGGGAAGAGCAGTTGGCCAGTAAACACTCGGTTCCATTCAGTTGCCCCAGACTCCACCTCATAAGGGATTATGGGGTCATTAAAAGAAGTTGATGATGAATTGGACTTCCTTGGGGGGGGGGGGTTCTCTCTTGAAATCCTTTAAGGATGAGAAGCGAAACATTTTCAAGGAAAAACAATGAAGGGAATCCAGTTGCGTTTTAGAAAAAAAGCACCTGTGGATTTAAAACAACTATTCCTTCGGTCAACAGCCCAAAATGAAACAAAACAAAAAAAAATCAGGATTTTGGCTTTTCCGTTGCCGGCCGAACAGATGAGCGTTTCAGGGGAAAAAACAGGCTTAAGAAATAAAACAGAATCGCTTCCCTTCTCATCCACGAAGCTTATTCAGTTCAGAACGGAAGAAGCTTTCTGAGTGAGAAGGGAAACGTTTCCAAAGAGGGAGAAAAAAACACACACACAAACGCCCTTTAGAAAATGCAGTTGGGTTTTAGAAAAGCAACTTCGGGATCTCCGCAAACGGGAGTTTTAGATTTGATTTAAGATTTCGGTGTTGAGTTTGGCGGGATGGCAACGAGCCCATTTCCAAGCCAAGTGTTTTGAAAACGTTTGAAAAAAATATTACTTGGTTTTTTAAAAACCTTTCGTTTTGGTTAATGTTTTTGGAAACCTCTGCTGGGCAAACAAGAAAATGGCATGTTCTAGATCCATTAAACCAGGTTCTTCCCCCTGCCCATCCACACACACACACACACACACACACCCCAAGCGAAAGGATGACCGTGTGAACAAACCCCAATGATTTTACACCCTGTGGTTGTGCTGCTTTTGTGATCTATGCATTCTTTTGTGTCTCTTTGTAAGGAGCGATGATGCCTGGTCTTGTTTGGGACCAATTCGACGCAGCTTCAAATGTTTTTTTACAGACAGTCCTCGCTTTGCGACCACAATTGAGCCGAAATTTCCCTTGCTAAGCGAGTCGCTTGTGAAGCCAATTTTTTGCCCCCCATCTTACGACTTCTCTTCGGATGTTAAATTAGTAACACGGTTGTTAAGCGAGTCTTGCTTTGCCAGAAGGTCGGCAAAGGAGGTCACGTAACCCCCCCTCCCCGCCCCCGGGCGCCACGACCGTCATAAATGCGAACCTGTAAACCAAGCGTCTGGATTTTGATCACGGGGGAATGCTGCCATCAGTGAAAAACATACGTCGCTTCTTTCAGTGGCGTCGTAACTTCAAAAGGGCCACTAAATGAACTGTTGTAAGTTGAGGACTACCTCCATCCCATTTTGATCAAACTATCCGTTGACGGAGCGGCCACATTGCAAGCTCATTCCATCATTCCAGCCCTAATTATATCCTCGGTTGCAAAAAGTCAGGAGGAATTTTCTATTTGTGGTCACGTTTTTTTAATGACGTAAAGGATAAAATGACATGTAATTGGGGTCTCTTATTTTGGGGGTGGGGGTGGGTGGGGGACGCACAAGCTGAGTCAGGTCCTGCTTTCCCAGGGCCGCCTGGCTGATCTACCCAAGAAAGGGGGTTGGTTTTAATTAAAACTAATTTCTCACCTCTTCACGCCTCTCCCCTGGTTCACGCGAGCATCGATTCAAACCCGTTTAGTCCCCAGCCGAGATTCGTGGCCTCGTTCAAAAATTAAAAATGAAAATGGAAGAGCTACTAACAGGACGAAAGGAACTGCATGAAACTCTTGCGTTTCTAAGGCAAGGAGTTCTCCCTGATAAAAACTCTCGTGTTCAGAATGATTAGGCTTGGAATAAAGGAACAGGGCGGGATTTGTTTTGATCCGTAAGTCGAAACGCCATTCTTGAAAACCATTTTTTTCAAGTTTCCAAAAATTGCATCTTTTGAGAAGAATTCTAAACAGAGCAGGCTCGTCTAATGGGGGGGAAAAATCTACTTTTATTGTCCCAAAGGTGGATTGTTGTTGTTTTTTTCCCCCCTACTGGACTTTAGTTTTTCTTTTGAAGAGGTTTTGCTTCTCATCCGAGAAGCTTCTTCAGTTCTTGGATAAGATGCGAAACAGCTTCAAGGAAAAACAACATTGGGGAATGAGAAAAAAGCCCCTTTGGGGCAGCCATGACATGGATCACTGAGAATCTCCATAAGACATCTAGTTTTATTGTGTCCTCCTCCAAAAATCACTGCCTTGGTCTACACCACTTGTCATTTTGATCCTTCGCTCCTCCCTCAGGCCTCACGGCTTTAAAAGACAAATATGTACGTTTTTTTGTTTTTTGTTTTGCCCCTTTTCCGCCGAAGGAAACCGAACATGCAGAGTTTATCCGCAAGAGCTCCTTGTGTTTAGGTGAAATGCTCTGTTTGGAAAGTAATTTTTCTTCCCCCCCCCCCCCGACGTTGTCCACCTCTGACACCTTTAAATGTAACCCATTGCAAGAATAAATTTAATTACATGAACCGCTTGTCTTTACAAGTTGGAGTGGTCCTTTCGCCAGGCTGAAAGTTTTAGGAGGAGGATGAGCTTTGTGTGTGTCTGTGTGCGTGTGTCCCAGCATAACTCTGGAATGCTTCGAGCAATTTCAACCATACTTGATAAACAGATGACTTACTCACTGGAAACAAATACTGTGGGGGTAAGATACCCCTAACACCCATTAGTGTGTGTGTTCTGTTAAGATACAGCCTGTTGTGCCATAAAATGGCTTCTACTGTACAGCACGGTGGAGTTGCCATGGTAATGGCTTCTCAGTACTCCCCAAGGGGGCTCCCTCTGATAAGGGGGAAAATCCAATATAGAAATGACATTTGGTCCGGACATTTTACCCCTATAAATAAATACCTGGGCAACGCCGGGCTGTTGGCTAGTTGTGTATATACAATTGGTTGTACACAACAAAATTGGTAGAAACAGATTTATAATTTAAATCAGGAAATGCCCATCAGTTTGTTCTAGAAAGGATGCCATTCGCCAACGGCTACGAAGGACATCATTTCTAGAATGCACAAATCGGCACCGAAATGTGTAGGTCACAACCAAAATCCATTCGCTCTTTTTTGGGGGGGACAGGGAACATTAAAAAAAAAAAAAAAGTCAAGAAAACAATTAATCAGGAATTGTTTAATATGCTGTGTTTCCAGTTGACCATACGGCATAATAACTTGATGATTTTCTATTGAGTTGCTAGCAAAGGCTGGTTTCACCTGGAAGCCAAAGGAAAGCATGCGAATTGTGACGCCAACGCCAGAAAAAAAAAAAGGCCACTTGCCCGAATGTTTTAACTTTATTTGTCGTTGGGATTTCTCTTTCCAACCTAGTTTCGAAAGTGCTGTACTTTCTTAAGAGTGGGCTTTTAAACAAGTGGACATCTACAAGGATCACGCTGAAGGGCAGTTGGGGGTCTTCTAAAATCGGAAACGGGGAACACAGTCTCAATTCCCAAGGAAAAAAAAATGATCTGAAATACATCGGGGATAAAAACGAACCCTCCTTTTCTCCACATTGTAGCCCCCACCACCACCACCCCCCGGTTTTCATTCACGAGTGAACGGTTCGCCTTACAAATTCAGCCGCTTCGAATCCGTTCCGGTCCGCAGTGGCTTAACAACTCGTTAGCTCTAGCCCGCATCAAACTTTATTAAGTTCCCTCCAATGATCTGCGTAAGCCATAAGTGTGCTTTTTTTTTTTTTGACGTGGATGCAAGCATGACATCACCATCATAATTTTTAAAAAAAACAACACCTTTGCAAATCCGCTCGTCTGCAATAACGTCCAAAGAGATCCACGTTTCGATTTCTTTCCAAAAGCACTTTAGGGCGCAAACGATATTCAGGAGCTTGGCGGTTCGACGAACATCAGTCTCAAATTCTAGGAGGAGGGGGGGAGAGGGGGAGGGAAACAAAAACCGAAACAAACCAAGATGGCGCCCACTTCAAAGCCACGGGCGAGAATGTTTGGTCCCCGTAGACGGGGGTGGCTCTTTGGATTTAATCAGTCGTTTAGATGCCGAAGGGCTAAGCGACCCGTGTTTTGCCCCGATCCAACGATAGTAACAGTGGCTCGTCGAAATCTGGGCCCTGTTCCCTTGGGGGTTAAAATACGGCATCATCACCGGGGGCAGGACAATCTCAACAGGCTTCAAAATCATGACTCGGTCGTCGTTCCTGGATTTCCCGACGTTCCTCTGTTTCTCCAAGACTTTTTGCATGCTGGAGGTGGTGGCGAGGTTGTTCTTGGCCATCACGGGAAGAGACGAGTTCGAAATTGGGTTGGCGGCTTTCTTCAACGTTACGGGCTCGCTGGTTTGGTTCAACACCTGAGAGCTGCTGGGAGCCACCTTCGATCCAGGAGACTCCATCGTTCCGGATTTCATTTCTCGTTCCAGGAACTCCTGGATCCGGGATTGCATCACTGCCTCTTTGATTGGGTTCTTCGACGGGGCAGCTCGGTGTTTCTTCTTCTTTTTCTCTTCTCTCTTTGACGGCTTCGCCAGGTCGATCCCGTCCAGTAGGCCTTTCGCCGCAGCACGGGCCAAAACGTCTTTCACAGTCACCGATTCGGACGGGTCGCGCTAAAAAAAACGAGAAAAGGACAAGGGTTAGCGGAGCTGGAAGCCCGCCAAGGGGACTGCAATTGGAATACAGGCAGTCCTTGACTTAACAACGGTGAGGAAATCCAAAAATTTATGTCGCTAAACGAGAACGTTGGTTCAGTGAGGTTCACCCCATTTTACCACCTTCCTGGCCACCGTTGTTAAGGAAATTGTTGCAGGGGTTAAGTCAGGGACACGGATGTTAACTGGCTTCTCCATTGACTTGGCTTGTCAGAAATTTAGACACATGACCCAGAACATGGCAACCGTCACAAATACGAACTTTTGCAACCTTCCAACAAGCAAAGTTAATAGGGAAGCCATATTCACTTAACAACCATGTTACTGACTTAACTGCAGGGATTCACTGAACAACGGTGGCGAGAAAGGTTGTATAATGGGGCGAAACTCACTTAATGATAGATAGATAATAGATAGATAGATAATAGATAGATGTTAGATAGATAGATAGATAGATAGATAGATAGATAGATAGATAGATGATAGATAGATAGATAGATAGATAGATAATAGATAGATAGATAGATAGATAGATAGATATAGATAGATACATTGATTGATTGATTGATAGATGATAGTTAGATAGATATAGATAGATACATGATAGATAGATGATAGATAGATAGATAGAGATAGATAGATAGATACATGATAGATAGATAGATAGATACATGATAGATAGATAGATAGATAGATAGATAGATGATAGATAGATAGATAGAGATAGAGATAGATAGATAGATATAGATAGATAATAGATAGATAGATAGATAGATATAGATAGATACATGATTGATTGATTGATTGATTGATTGATAGATGATAGATAGATATAGATAGATAGATGATAGATAGATGATAGATAGATGGATAGATAGATGATAGATAGATGCTAGATAGATAGATAGATAGATAGATAGATAGATAGATAGATAGATAGATAGATACATGATAGATAGATAGATAGATAGATAGATATAGATAGATAATAGATAGATAGATAGATAGATAGATAGATAGATAGATATAGATAGATAATAGATAGATAGATAGATAGATATAGATAGATACATGATAGATTGATTGATTGATTGATTGATAGATAGATAGATGATAGATAGATAGATATAGATAGATACATGATAGATAGATGATAGATAGATAGATAGATAGATAGATACATGATAGATAGATGATAGATAGATAGATAGATAGATACATGATAGATAGATAAATAGATAGATAGATAGATAGATAGATAGATAGATAGATAGATAGATAGATAGATAGATATAGACAGCCAGATACACGCACACATAAATATATACTATAATATTGTAATCTACTAGATGGGTGATAGGTTAATAATTTATAAACAATTAGAAGTTGGGAAGGTGTGGGAATCTAATATTATTGTAATATATAGAACAGTATTCAACTAGAGAGGATAACACTCCATTCCTCTTTCCTCACGAGCTCTAATGAAACTCACCTCTCGGCTTAAGACAGCAATAAAACAGCTATTGGAAATATCGGAGGGCTCCATCCGGAAGAACCTCTGTTCAGATACGTTGACCTCCGACTTGGAACACAAAGGAAGAACAGGCGGACAGAGCCTGCAGGAGAGAGAGAGACACACACACACACAGGACCTTGAAAGCATTGCGTCAAATCAACATGTTCCAAAGCTGTGCTGATCAGCAACTGGGACGAAGTTATTTGGTCCACTAAATAAAGAACCAAAGGATCTTGCGCAAGAAAAACGCAAAAGACACATATAGACTGGGTGAAACCAGGCTTCATAGCAGTAACTGTGCGGGGATTCTTGGAGTCTTGGTGGACAAAGAATTAAATAAGATCCAACAGTGTGTGGCAGCAGCCAAAAAAGCCAACACAATCCTAAATTGCATTAACAGGGATACAATCAAGATCAAGGGAGGTACTAATACCATTCTATAAAGCCTTAGTAAGGCCACACCTAGAATCCTGCATCCAGTTTTGGTCACCACACTATAAAAAAGATGTGGAGGCTCTAGAAAAAGTGCAGAGAAGAGCAACCAGGATGATGAGGGGACTGGAGGCTCAAACATACAATGAACGGTTGCAGGAACTGGGCATGGCTAATCTAGGGAAGAGAAGGACCAGGGGAGACACGATAGCAGTCTTCCAATATTTGAGGGGCTGCCACAGAGAGGAGGAAGGGGGTCAAGCTATTTTCCAAAGCACCTAACAGCCAGACAAGGAATAATAGACTGAAATTGATCAAGGAGAGATTCAGCCTAGAAATAAGGAGACATTTTCTGACAGTGAGAACAATCAACTCATGGAACAGAAGTTGCTTTTAGAAGTTGTGGGAGCTTCATCACTGGAGGTTTTTAAGAAGAGACTGGACAACCATTTGTCTGAAATGGTCTAGGGTCTCCTGCCTGACCATTGGGTTAGACTATAAAACCTCCAAGGATGTGGGAGGAGAAGATAGAGAAGGATGAAGAAGGAAGAGAAGATAGGGTAAGAGGAGGGAGGATGAGAAGATAGAGGAGGAGAAGATAAGAGAAGGATGAAGAAGGGAGAGAAGATAGAGGAAGAGGAAGGAGAAGATAGAGGAGGATGAAAGAGGAGAAGATAGAGAAAGATGGAGAAGGAGGAGAAGATAAAGATGGAGAAGGAGAAGATAGAGGAAGAGGAGGGAGGAGAAGATAGAGGAGGATGAAAGAGAAGATAGAGAAAGATGGAGAAGGAGGAGAAGGTAGATGAGGGAGAAGAAGGAGAAGATAGAGAAGGATGAAGAAGGAAGAGAAGATTCAGGAGGAGGGATGAGAAGATAGAGGAGGAGAAGATACAGGAGGAGGAGAGAGGAGAAAGAGAAGAATGAAGGAGGAGGGAGGAGGAGAAGACAGAGGAGGAGAAGATAGAGAAGGATGAAGGAGGAGGATGAAAGGAGAAGATGGAGAAGGAGGAGAAGGTAGATGAGGGAGAAGAAGGAGAAGATAGAGAAGGATTAAGAAGGAAGAGAAGATAGAGAAGGATGAAGAAGGAAGAGAAGATAGAGGAGAATATAGAGGAGGATGAAAAAGGAAGAGAAGATGGAGGAGAAGATAGAGAAGGATGGAGAAGGAGGAGAAGGTAGATGAGGAGGAAGGAGAATATAGAGGAGGATGAAAAAGGAAGAGAAGATAGAGGCAGAGGAGGAGGGAGGAGAAAAAGACAGCTTTCAAGAAGAGACTGGGCTGCCCTCTGTCAGAAACAGTGTAGAGTCTCCCACTTGGACTAGGGGTTTGACTAAATGACCTCCCAGGCCCCCGTCTGGCTCTATTCTGATTCTGCGCATGCAACCGTTCCAACAGCACCGGTGGAAATGGTTTGTTTGAGGCAAACAGCCGAAGTGTCTTCCTTACTTGTACGGCTGGGCCTTTGCTCCTTCCGCTCCGGACGCCAAGGCCTTGTTCACGACGACTTCGTTTTCTTCCGGGTACAAGGAGCAGGTACAGTAGACCAGAGCCTGGACTTTAACAACTGCAGGGATGGAAGGTCAGGATGAGTCCAGGAAATTGTTCAAGTCAAGAACAAGCTTTGGAGAAAGCTCTAAAAGCTGGCGTAACAAATTCACTTCTCCTGCGGGGACCTTGGTGCTCTCTAAGCTTAGTTGTTTTCTTGAAGACGTTTTAATACCCAGCTAGGTAGCATCATCAGTGCTAGAAGAGGGGATTGAGAAGGGGGGAGAAGAAAAGGAGAACGACTATAGGGTTCCTGGTACTCTCCGCGAGTTGTTTCTTCACAGACATTTTATTACCCAACTAGGTAACATCATCAGCGCAACCTGATAATGTTACCTTAGTTGGATCACGAAATGTTGCAATGACTGTCTATTTTGCTTTCCCTATTTGGGAAATGTTGCTTTATTATATTTGGCGTACAATTCTGGGAGTTCAACTCTCCCATTTCTTCAAGTTGCCAAGCTTGGGAAAGGTTGACTTGGGAGTTTCAAATTCAGATTCAGACCTACCGTCTGCTAAAATCTAATACTGCAGGCTTGGAGTACAGAAGACATAAATCTTTGCTTTTAATAAGAGACAAAAGGAGCAAAAATTGTTGTTATAGATACACAATTGTAGCTATTATAGGATTGTAAAAGGTAAAAGTTCCCCTCGCACATATTTGCCAGTCGTTCCTGACTCTAGGGGGCGGTGCTCATCTCTGTTTCAAAGCCGAAGAGCCAGCGCTGTCCGAAGACGTCTCCGGGGTCATGTGGCCGGCATGACTCAACGCCGAAGGCGCACGGAGGGCTGTTCCCTTCCCACCAAAGGTGGTTCCTATTTTTCTACTTGCATTTTTTTAATTAAATTTTTTATTTATTTATTTATTTATTTTCAAAACAAACATATATTGTAAAAAGTATATCAGCTGGTTACAAAAAGCTTTTGTGCATCTCTTCCACCGTCATCAAATATAATTCATATTAATTCAAATTAATTCAAATATCTTAACTCAAATATTTACTATAGTAACATCATCATACCTCCACTTTTATTTGACTACAGTTATTTAAACATCCTTCATCCTTAAGTATACCAAGATTCAATCCATAACCACATGCTGGCATTTCATTTACTTATTTATAAAATCCTCCATTAACATTAAGTCCTCACATCCTGTTTCTACTTGCATTTTTTACGTGCTTTCGAACTGCTAGGTTGGCAGAAGCTGGGACAAATAACAGGAGCTCACTCCGTTACGCGGCGTTAGGGATTTGAACCGCCAAACTGCCGACCTTTCTGAGCGACAAGACCGGCGTCTTAACCACTAAGCCACCTAGGATAGGATTGAGTTCATGACAAATAAAGCTCACACTGCATTGCGTGGGTCAGCTCCTTCAGCTGCTGTTGAGCAAGGGTGCTTAGCTTGTCTTCGGCGACCGATCCTTGGGAGAGATCCCGAAGCAATTCTGCATCTAAAGAGGAAATGAAATAAAAGGACGACGGCAACGGCGGGAGGTGAGTGGTCAGAAAACGACAATTACCGCCTGCCTTCTTGTTTAAAATGAAGGAGAGCGGCCGGCAAGGGCCTGACAAATGGAGTCTCACCTGGGGCTTCCCCAAATCAGGCACGGTGGTCGAAGACCAGATAAAGATTAACAGAGTTGGAAGGGACCTTGGAGGTCATCTAGATAGAGGATGAAAAAAGAAGATAGAGAAGGAGGAGAGAGGAGGAGGAGAGGGTGAAGAAAGAGAAGGAGAAGATAGAGAAGGACGAGGGAGGAGAAGGAAAAGATAAAAGAAGGATGAAGAAGGAGGAGGAGATAGATGAGGATGAGAGAGGAGAAGGAGAAGATAGAAAAGGATGAGGGAGAAGAAGAAGGCTGAGGGAGAAGAAAGAGAAGATAGAGAAGGGGGAAGAAGGAAGTGAGGATAGATGAGGATGAGGGAGGAGGAGAAGATAAAAGAAGGATGAAGAAGGAGGAGATAGATGAGGATGAGAGAGGAGAAGGAGAAGATAGAAAAGGATGAGGGAGAAGAAGAAGGCTGAGGGAGAAGAAGGAGAAGATAGAGGAGGAAGAAGGAAGTGAGGATAGATGAGGATGAGGGAGGAGGAGAAGATAAAAGAAGGATGAAGAAGGAGGAGATAGATGAGGATGAGAGAGGAGAAGGAGAAGATAGAAAAGGATGCGGCAGAAGAAGAAGGCTGAGGGAGAAGAAGGAGAAGATAGAGGAGGAAGAAGGAAGTGAGGATAGATGAGGATGAGGGAGGAGAAGATAAAAGAAGGATGAAGAAGGAGGAGATAGATGAGGATGAGAGAGGAGAAGGAGAAGATAGAAAAGGATGAGGGAGAAGAAGAAGACTGAGGGAGAAGAAAGAGAAGATAGAGAAGGAGGAAGAAGGAAGTGAGGATAGATGAGGATGAGGGAGGAGAAGATAAAAGAAGGATGAAGAAGGAGGTGAAGATAGATGAGGATGAGGGAGGAGGAGGAGAAGGATGAAGAAGGATAAGTAAGAGGAGGAAAAGGAAGAGATGAGGACAAGGAAGGAGAAGGAGAAAGAGAAGGAAGAGGAGGAAAAGGAGAGAATAGATGAGGACGAGGGAAGAGGAAAACGGGATGATGAGGAAGGAGAAGCTAGATGAGGGAGGAGGAGGAGGAGAAGGAAGCCAAAGGGGATTTAGATAATGACCAGAGATGCCCCAGAAAGGGAAGCACCCTTCCCGAGAACTAGGCGTCGGAAACCTTCGAAGAGTTACCTTCGTGCTCTTTTAAAATAAATTCGATCGGATTGCTGACCCCCAGGCCGGAACAGCGAGGCAGGAGCAAAATCACTTTCACTTTCTGCAGCTTGGGAAACGTGGGTTCGATGTCGGCAAAATCTTCATGAAGCAGCTCGATATCTGGGGAAGCGGGACGAGGAGGGGGGGAGGAGGAGGAGGAGGAGGAGGAGGAGGAGGAAAAACAAAAGGAAGACAATGCAAGTTAGAACAGGACCGAACGGGGGCTGCAGCCAAGATGAAGCACCTTCGACACCGCGTCTCTGTTGCGGCCCCGGAATGAGAGAAGCCCAAAAGCGAACCATCGCTTAAAAACTTTCACATGGGTTAACAAACGCTTCCTGGAAGTATCGGTCGTCCTGGATTGTTTGTTGAGTGACTGTTGAAAGTCACAACGGCAACAAAAAAAGGGACTCGTGACCCATTTTCTTCCACACAACTGTGGCGGCATCCCTACAGCCATAACCATTTAATGATCCCATAATCCCTTGCGGGATAGAGTATGGGCAACCGAGCGGAGCTAGCGGAATGTTTTAATGGCCCGATGCCTTTCCTGTTGCCAATGCGGAGTTCTATTCAGCAGATAAATTCTCATCACGCCGAGACAGAGAAATATCTGTCCCTTCCTAGGCTCAAATTCACAACCTCCTGATGGTGACACGAGAGCTCCAACCTCTAGACCACCCTCTTGAAGCATCCGGTGCTTGGCAACTGAGGTTCATATTTATGACAGTCACCGTGTCCCCAGCATTATGCGATTTCCCCTTTTGGGACCATCCGACAAGCGAAGTCAATGTGGATGCCGGATTCGCTTAACATCCTCTGTCAGCAGCTGCGGTGATTCATTTAACAATTGTGGTAAGGAAGGTGGGAGGTGACACTCACATAATGTCTGTCTTGCTTAGTGCTGGAAATGTGGTCGTAAGCTGAGGACCCCCTGTCAGGCCTCTTAGACCAAAGTAACGCCACTTATCTGGTACTAACTTTTACACTCCATACATGCGAAGAGATCCTTCAATTCCGCTTCTCGGGCCGCAGACTTCACTCCGCACACAAACACCCGGGAAGTGTCCTGATTGGTCAGCACTGACATGTGGGCCACAGTGAGCCAGGAACCCATTTGTGCAATTAAAATATCGTCGTCCATATTCAGCAGGGCTTTCACCGAATGTACCGCCAGGGTCCGGGAGTTATCCTAAGGACGAAAGGGAAACAGCGGCGTGGGAATTATCCAGCTCACCAACCGCGTGCCTTGTTCTGGAACCGGATGACATCGTAAGCGGGGTAACCTGAGTCAAAACAAGGCTTTGACTGATAGCGGTAGCACTTGAGACTTATATACCGTTTCACGGTGCTTTTACAGCCCTGTCTAAGTGGTTTATGGAGTCAGCCTCTTGCCCTCCAACAATCTGGGTCCTCATTTGACCGACCTCGGAAGGATGGAAGGCTGAGTCAACCTTGAACTGGTCAGGATCGAATTACTGGCAGTAGGCAGAATTATCTTGCAATGCTGCATTCTAACCATAGGGAGGGAGGGAGGGAGGGAGGGAGAGAGAGAGGGAGGAAGGAGGAAGGAGGGAGGCAGGAGGAAGGAGGGAGGCAGGAAGTGAGGGAAGAGGAAGGATGGAAGAATGGAAGGAAGAAAGAAGGACTAGCAATAAACTTACGGTGTATACCGCTTCACAGAGCTTGACAGCGTTCTCTAAGCGGCTTACAGAGTCAGCCTTTTGCCCCCAACAATTGGGTCCTCATTTGACCGACCTTGTAAGGATGGAAGGATGAATAAACACTGAACCAGTCAGGATCGAACTGCTGGCAGCGGGCAGAATTAGCCTGCAATGCTGCATTCCAATCACAGGGATGGAGGGAGGGAAGAAGAAGGAAAGGAGGAAGGAGGGAGGGAAGGGATGAAGGGAGAGAAGATGAAGGAAGGAAGAAGGAAGGACTAGCAATAACACTTAGATTTATATACCGCTTCACAGGGCTTTTACAGCCCTTTCTAAGCGGTTTACAGAGTCAGCCTCTTGCCCCCAAGAATCTGGGTCCTCGTTTCACCCACTTCAGAAGGCTGAGTCAACCTTCGAGCCAGTCAGGATCGAACTGCTGGCAGCGGGCAGAGTCTGCCTGCAATCCCGCATTCTAACCCCTGCGCTCTTTCCTTGACGGATGCACCCATTTCATCGGGGGGGGGGGTGTGCAAGTGAAGGCGTGTAGCGTGCGTGCGTGCGTGTTTGTGTGTATTCGATCTTGGCAACTTTAAGACTTGTGGACCAACTCAATCTTCAGCAAAAAGTCTCAATGCTGCCAAGTTTGGACATCCCTGCTTCGACATATTTTTGGGAGTGGGGGAACGGACCGTCATCCTGGAAGGGTTCAAACACTTCTGCAGTGGAGCGCGCCAGAGGTGGGTTGCTCCTGGTTCGGCACGGTTCGGCTGAACCAGTTGTGGCAGCGGCGAGAGGCTCCACCCACCCGCCCGGACGCTTCTCCACACGCGAACACGCGAGCGAGCAAGCACGAGCGAACCGGTAGTAAACCGGTGAGCAACCCACCCCTGCCGTGCCCCCTCTTTTCACTTACTTGCAAGAGGAGCTTGTGCTCGGTGTAGAGTTCCAAGGTCAGCAGGTTTTCTTTAAGGGAAGACGGGAAAATGAGTCCATCCTCGCAGTGTTTGTCCTGGCAGTACGAACAACCGTCAAAATCGGAGATGGACTGTACTTTCGTGAAGCCTTCTTTCTTTAAGAAGCCGTGAACTTCTTCCAGGCTGTAACAATAAACCACAGGTATTATTAACGGTGGTGGCTCGGTGGCTGAGCTTGTTGATCAGAATGCCTGGCAGTTTGGCGGTTCGAATCCCTAGTGCCGCGTAATGGAGTGAGCTCCCGGTACTTGTCCCAGCTTCTGCCAACCTAGCAGTTCGAAAGGACGTAAAAAACGCAAGTGGAAAAATAGGAACCACCTTTGGTGGGAAGGGAACAGCGTTCCGTGCGCCTTCGGCGTTGAGTCACGCCAGCCACATGACCACGGAGATGTCTTCGGACAGTGCTGGCTCTTTGATTTGAAACAGAGATGAGCACCACCCCCTAGTGTCGGGAACGACTAGCAAGGGGAACCTTTACCTTTACCTTAGTGTTGTTTAAGTACACAATAAACCCTACCAAAGGAATATTTGTCGTTCAGGGTTGAACTGTGGGGTCCTTGGTGATCTCTAAGCTTGGTGGTTTTCTTGCAGACATTTCATTACCCAACTAGGTAACCTCATCAGTGCTAGAAGGGAGTGGGGTTGGCTCTTGTTTTTAAAGCAAGCCGTAGTGTAAAAATCTAAGTGCCAACCACACCCCCTTCTAACACTGATGATGTTACCTAGCGCTCTGCCAAAGAAAACGGCTCCCGAGCTCCGTTTTCGGCTGCGACAGCCACCTGCAACCCTCTGCCAGTGAAAATGGAGCTCAGGTGGGTCGCCCACGGCTCTTCTAAGGCATTTGATAAAGTAGACAATTAACCTACTACTAGATAAAGTAGAAGAATGTGGGTTGGACAGCATCACCACCAGATGGATTCGTAACTGGCTGACCAACCGCACTCAACGTGGAGTCCTCAATGGAACTGCATCTACATGGAGGGAAGTATGCAGTGGGGGACCCCAAGGCTCTGTTTTGGGCCCAGGACTCTTCAACATCTTCATCAATGATTTGGATGAGGGAATAAATGGGGAACTCATCAAATTTGCAGATGACACCAAGCTGGCAGGAATAGCCAACACTCCAGAAGATAGGCTCAAGATGCAGAAGGATCTTGACAAAACATTAGGCACTATCTAATAAAATGAAATTCAAGGGTGAAAAGAGTAAAGTTCTACATTTAGGCAAGAAAACCCAAATGCACAGGTACAGTATATAAAATGGTACCTTGCTCAATAACAGTAAGTGTGAGAGGGATCTTGGAGTCCTAGTGGACAACTATTTAAATAAGAGCCAGCCGTGTGCAGCAGCTGCCAAAAAAGCCAACACAGTTCTAGGCTGCATCAACAGAAGGAGAGAATCAAGATCACGTGAAGGGTTAATACCACTTTATAAGGCCTTGGTAAGGCCACACTTGGAATCCTGCATTCAGTTTTGGTCGCCACGATGTAAAAAAATATGTGGAGACTCTAGAAAGAGTGCAGAGAAGAGCAACAAAGAGGATTAGGGGACTGGAGACTAAAACATATGAACGGTTGCAGGAACTGGGTATGTCTAGTTTAATGAAAAGAAGGAGTAGGGGAGACATGATAGCAGCCTTCCAATATCTCAGGGTTTGCCCCAAAGAAGAGGGACTCAAAACTATTCTCCAAAGCACCTGAGGGCAGAACAAGAAGCAATGGGTGGAAACTAATCAAGGAGAGAAGCAACTTAGAACTAAGGAGAAATTTCCTGACAGTGAGAACAATTAACCAGTGGAACAACTTGCCTCCAGAAGTTATGAATGCCCCAACACTGGAAGTCTTTAAGTCTGGATAGCCATTTGTCTAGAATTGCATAGGGTTTCCTGGCTAGATAGGGGGTTGGACTAGAAGATCTCCAAGGTCCCTTCCAACTCTGCTATTGTATTGCTTTGTGAGCTCTGTTTTCGCTGGCAGAGGCACCATGGGCCGGCCCTTCGATGTTTCCAGGACGGCCTCGCAGACCAGATCTAAGCACCCCCCCCCCACAAGGCCTTGAGTTAGACACCCCTGGTTTAAAGAGCCACGGTTACCGAACGCTGAAAAACGTGCCCATTTGTATCATGAGGGGAAATGGCGGTCAAAAGGAAAGAGAAACCGAGGAGGCCGTCGACCTCACCTGACTTTCAAGGTGTTCACCCAGGCGTAGAGCGGCAAGGTGGAAGCCCTCTGCTCTTGCCTCCGAATCGTTTCCGGCAGGATATGCTCGATGGTGAGAGCGTCGTGTTTGATCCGGCACCTCGCCAACGCAGCTGCCAGCTTGGTCTTAAAACTAGAGATTTCCGAAAGGGAGAACATTGGAGCGTCAGGCGTCTCATCCTGAGGAGAACGGGAATCCCCGCCTTGCTCACATATCAGCCATGGAAATTACGGCGAAGAATCCTTCTTTTCCTGGGAGAGGTGGGCGTTTTTCTTGAGACACAGTTGTGGGGTTTTTTTTTTTAAAAAAATGAAGGATAGTTGCCGAAAGCACAATTTGGAAGAGAATATTTGTGGCTCAGGGTTGAACTGTGGAGTCTTTGCTTCTCCCCGAGCTTGGTGGTTTTGTGGCAGAGGTTTCACAACCCAAGAGGAGGAGGAGGAGGAGGAGGAGGAGGAGGAGGAGGAGGAGGAGGAGGAGGAGGAGGAGGAGGACGACGACGACGACGACGACGACTGTAGGATCCTTGCTGCTTCCTGAGCATTGTCGTTTTCTTAAAGACGTTTCATGACCCTACTAGGGAACATCATCAGTGCCAAAAAGGAGGAGGACTGTAGGATCCTTGCTGCTTCCTGAGCGTTGTCGTTTTCTTAAAGACGTTTCATGACCCTACTAGGGAACATCATCAGTGCCACAAAGGAGGAGGAGGAGGAGGACTGAAGGGTCCTTGGAGTTTCATTGTTTTCTGTGGATGTTTCATCACCCTACTAGGGAACATGATCGGTGCCAGAAGGGAGTGGGTTTTATGGAATGGAGGGAAAAGGGAAAGGAAGGAAGGGGAGGGGGGAGGACCACTGTGGGATCCTTGGTGCTCCCTGAGTTTTGTTGTTTTCTGGCAGAAGTTTCATGACCCAACTAAGGAACATCATCTGTACTAGAAGATGGGAGAAGGAGGAGGGGAAGGGGAACAAGGAAAAGGAGGAAGGAGTAGGAAGGAGGAAGGAGGAGGAGGAGAAGGAGAAGAAGAAGAAGAGGAAGAGGAAGAGGAAGAGGAAGAGGAAGAGGAAGAAGAAGAAGTCCTTTATGCTCTCTGAGCTTAATTGTTTTCTCACAGATATTCATGATCCAACTAGAGAACATCACCAGTACTAGGAGGAGGAGGAGGAGGAGGAGGAGGAGGAGGAGGAGGAGGAGGAGGAGGAGGAGGAGGACGACGACGACTGTAGGATCCTTGCTGCTTCCTGAGCGTTGTCATTTTCTCAAAGATGTTTCATGACCCTACTAGGGAACATCATCAGTGCTAGAAGGAAGGAAGGAAGGAAGGAAGGAAGGAAAGAAGGAAGGAAGGAAGGAAGGAAGGAAGGAAGGAAGGGGAGGAGGAGGAGGAGGACTATAGGATCCTTGCTGCTTCCTGAGCATTGTCATTTTCTTAAAGATGTTTCATGACCCTACTAGGGAACATCATCAGTGCTAGAAGGAAGGAAGGAAGGGAGGGAGGGAGGGAGGGAGGGAGGAAGGAAGGAAGGAAGGAAGGAAGGAAGGAAGGGGAAGAGGAGGAGGAGGAGGACTGTAGGATCCTTGCTGCTTCCTGAGCATTGTCATTTTCTTAAAGATGTTTCATGACCCTACTAGGGAACATCATCAGTGCTAGAAGGAAGGAAGGAAGGAAGGGAGGGAGGGAGGGAGGAAGGAAGGAAGGAAGGGGAAGAGGAGGAGGACTGTAGGATCCTTGCTGCTTCCTGAGCATTGTCATTTTCTTAAAGATGTTTCATGACCCTACTAGGGAACATCATCAGTGCTAGAAGGAAGGAAGGGAGGAGGAGGAGGAGGAGGAGAAGAAGAAGAAGGGGAAGAGGAAGAGGAAGAGGAAGAGGAAGAGGAAGAGGAAGAAGAAGAAGTCCTTTATGCTCTCTGAGCTTAATTGTTTTCTCACAGATATTCATGATCCAACTAGAGAACATCACCAGTACTAGGAGGAGGAGGAGGAGGAAGAGGAGGAGGAGGAGGAGGAGGAGGAGGAGGAGGAAGGGAACAAGGATGAAGGAGGAGGGAAGGAAGGAGGAAGAAGGAGGAGGATGGGGAGGAGGGGGAGAAGGAAGAGAAGGGGAGGAGGTGGTGGTGGTGGTGCAGAAAGGGAACAAGGATGAAGGAGGGAGGGAGGAAGAAGGAGGAAGATGGGGAGGAGAAGGAGGAGAAGAAGGAGGAGGAGGAGAAGAAGGAGGAGGAGAAGAAGGAGAGGGAGGAGGAGGTGGAGGAGAAGAAGAAGAAGGAGGAGGAGGAGGAGGAGGAGAACAACAACAACAACAACAACAACAACAACAACAACAAGAGCTCTCAGAGAGCAAACCACCCCCTAGCTGGACAACAGACCCAGAGCAAACCTTTATAATTAAATAATAATAGGATTCCAGGCATCTCCCCCCCCCCCCCCGCAATGGAAAACAAAACCAGACCTTGAGCCCGGGGCCTTCCGGGAAGCCTGCCTACCTGCAGAGATAATGCTCCACTTCTTGAACTTCCGCTACAGTTTCTTCATCCTCGGGAATCGAGCGAGGTTCAAACTTCCGGTCCTGGAGGTCATAGAGCATCACCACGACTAAGCTGGTCAGGTCATCTGACTGCAAGAGGACCAGTTGGACATCAGGGCCGAGAAACACCAATGCCGACAGTCCTCGATTTACGACCGTTCGCTTAAGTGACCGCTTGAAGTTACAACGGCCACTGGAAAAAGTGACCCATGACCATTTTTCACCCCTACGACCGTTTCCGCAATCCCCGCGGTCTCGTGATCAAAATTCAGACACTTGGCAACTGACTCATACTTACGACGGTTGTGGCGTCCAGGGTGACGCTACCCGCGATCCCGGTTGGCGACGAGCAACGTCAACGGGGAAGTCAGATTCACTTAACAGCGGGGCTACCAACTGAACCACTGCAGTGGTTCACTTAGCAACGGTGGCAAGCGAGGTCGTAGAATGGGACAACCTCCCCCTTAACGACGGTCTGGTTCAGCAAGGGAAATTTTGGGGCTCAATTGTGCCCAGGAAGATGGCTTTGGCCTCCCCTGCACCAACTTCTATTGCTTAGAGTGGAACTTCTAAGCAATATATGGCCATCATATTTATTTATTTTTTAACATGAAACCCACAGTTACTTTAGTTTAGTTTAGTTTAATTTTATTTATAGGCCGCACAATCCCGGAGGACTCCGGGCGGGAGGGGAAGGAAAAGGGCGGGATTCAATAAGAGCGGAAAAATATGTACATTTTGCCGCCCGTATCGCCACTAAATAAGTCCTAATAAAGGCTCTTAATAGTATTCGGTCAGATTCGGAGTTACTGGCCCTCCAGCATAGCTCTAGGCGTCTCTTTTGGCGCTTCATCTCCCGGAGTTCCTCGGTGAACCAAGGCGCCCTCCTGGATCCACTGCCGCGGAGAGGCCGCAAAGGCGCAATCCGATCCAGAGCCTCAGCCGCTGCAACATTCCAGGCCGCGACTAAGGCCTCTGTCGGGTTGTGGGCAAGGGAGTCCGGTATCTCTCCAAGCTCCTTCTGGAATCCTTCCGGATCCATCAGGCGCCTGGGCCGGAACCACTTCATCGGCTCCACCTCCCTGCGATGGGGGAGTAGCATCCCATAGTCAAGCCTCAGCGGTGTCTCCGATAAGATTTGCGTGAACGATGCTACAATGGAAATAAGATTCATATTTGAAAAACGGATTGGGTGTCGACTCACTATTGATTGCAAGGGGTAAACGCCGCTGTCTATCAACATGTATTCCAAAACTTCTTGATCTATAGGGGGGCAAAAAGAAAGAAGATAAGGAAAGGCATTGCAAGCAATCACAAGGCGGCCTTCAAAGGCTCCAGATACAGTTCAAGATGTTTAACAACCTGAAAATAGATATACAGATACCGATTAATAGAGTTGGAAGGGACCTGGTAGGTCATCTAGTCCAACCCCCGCCCAAGCAGGAGACCGTACCCCATTTCTGACAGAGGGCAGTCCAGTGTCTTCTGGAAAGCTTCCAAGGATGAAGCTCCCAACAACTTCTGAAGGCAACTCCTGTTCCATGGGTTGATTGTCCTCACAGTCAGAAAGTTCCTTCTTATTTCTAGGTTGAATCTCTCGATCAGTTTCCATTCATTATTCCTTGTCTGGCCTTCAGGGGCTTTGGAAAATAGCTTGACCCCCTCCTCTCTGGGGCAGCCCCTCAAATATTGGAAGATTGATCTCCTGTCTCCCCTGGTCCTTCTCTTCACTAGACTAGCCATGCCCAGTTCCTGCAACCATTCATCGTATATTTTAACCTCCAGTCCCCTAATCATCCTGGTTGCTCTTCTCTGCACTCTTTCTAGAGTCTCAACATCTTTTTTATAGCGTGGCAACCAAAACTGGATGCAGTATTATAAGCACAAAGGAGGGAATCAGACTTCCTTAAGCTCCATTTTTTGATTCAGTCTTTAGAGATATGTTAGAATCAGTGGTGAAATTCATTTTTTTTGTAGAAGGATACTACAAAATCCTCATTCCCTCTCCACTCCAGGGGAAGGATACTGCAAAATCCCCATTCCCTCTCCACTCCAGGGGAAGGATACTGCAAAATCCCCATTCCCTTCCCACTCCAGGGGAAGGATACTGCAAAATCCCCATTCCCTCCCCACTTCAGGGGAAGGATACTGCAAAATCCCCATTCCCTCTCCACTCCAGGGGAAGGATACTGCAAAATCCCCATTCCTTCTCCACTCCAGGGGAAGGATACTGCAAAATCCCCATTCCCTTCCCACTCCAGGGGAAGGATACTGCAAAATCCCCATTCCCTCCCCACTTCAGGGGAAGGATACTGCAAAATCCCCATTCCCTCTCCACTCCAAGGGAAGGATACTGCAAAATCTCCATTCCCTCCCCACTCCAGGGGAAGGATACTGCAAAATCCCCATTCCCTCCCCACTCCAAGTGATGGATACTGCAAAATCCCCATTCCCTCCCCACTCCAGGAGAAGGATGCTGCAAAATCTCCATTCCCTCCCCACTCCAGGGGAAGGATACTGCAAAATCCCCATTCCCTCCCCACTCCAGGGGAAGGATACTGCAAAATCTCCATTCCCTCCCCACTCCAAGGGAAGGATACTGCAAAATCTCCATTCCCTCCCCACTCCAAGGGAAGGATACTACAAAATTCCCTCCCCACTCCAGGAGAAGGATGCTGCAAAATCCCCATTCCCTTCCCACTCCAGGAGAAGGATACTGCAAAATCCCCATTCCCTCCCCACTCCAGGGGAAGGATACTGCAAAATCTCCATTCCAGAGGTAGTATTTGCTGGTTCTCCGAACTACTCAAAATTTCCGCTTCCGGTTCTCCAGAACCTTTCAGAACCTGCTGGATTTCACCCCTGGTTAGAAACCTTGTCCTTTGGTCCCCTTAATGGAATTGTTATATTCAATCTTGCCCATGGAGGTGACCGATGATTGCGAGGAAAACAACAGATCCTCCCCTGGCACTGGGGAGAACCATTTTCGGCCGTTTCCATGGCCTCAGACTGGGTCCCTGTCTTTTTGGCACACCGATTAAGACATAGCCGCCTCTGTTTTGCGAGTTGCCCGGGGTAACTCTCCCTCGCCAGCCCACTTTCACTAATGATTGACCTTTCAGGATAAAAAGACGATGACTGACTTTGGGAGGGGAGGATGGGAAAACATTAAAGTAAAGCTTTAAAACGGGAGATTCTGTGTGCTGGGAGATCCGACGGCGTTATGTTTGCATGGATTGAGTCCAATTTCCCCCCCCTTTTTTTTCAGTTTAGTTTAGTTTACTTTATTGTCGTTGCACCTCGTACAACGAAATTAAATGCCGTCTTCAGCGTACATTAGAACTATAAAAATAAAAACACAAACACACCTCCTTCACGGGCTATATAATTGCAACTGAAAACCCGAGATTGCCTTAATATTGCACCATACCCGTGATGACGAAACAGGTGGCAGGCAGATCCATATCGGTAGGCACATGAGCTCACCTCTGGTGCTCATCGGTGCGCCAGCCAGCTGGTTTCAGGCAGGAAACAGGATGTTTTCGGCTTCCAGCGGGCCTCCAGAGTTTTGGCCCTCCCCAGGCTCCTAGAAAAGCTCTGGAGACTGGGGAGAGTGAAAAACGGACCTTCTGGTCCAACCGAAAAACGGGCCATTTCCTGTTTCCGGAGAGGTGGGGAAGGCCATTTTGGCTCTCCCCAGGCACCTAGAAAGGCTCTGGAGACTGGGGAAAGTGAAAAACGGACCTTCTGATCCAACCGGAAGTCAGAAAATGGTCAATTTCCAGTTTCCGGAGGGATGGGGAAGGCCATTTTGGCTCTCCCCAGGTGCCTAGAAAGGCTCCGGAGACTGGGGAGAGTGAAAAATGGTCCTTCCGGTTGGACCGGAAGTTGGCAAATGGGCTGTTTCCAGCCTCCGGAGGGCCTCCAGGGGGAGGGAGGCGTTTTTTCGCCCTCCTCAGGCTCCTAGAAAGGCTCTGGAGCCTGGGGAGGGCGAAAAACGGGTCCACCAAGCCATCGTGTGTCAAAAACAGGGGGAACGCATGGGGGGGGGTGTTGCATACGCACGCACATGTATGCACAGAGGGAAGGCACATAGAATTGGGTGGGGTCACGCACGCATGCACACGACACACACCCCGCGCTACTTTTGGCACGCGATGGCAAAAAGGTTAGTCATCACTGCACTATACCGTAGAATTCAATATAGTTTCTGCCCTGGGATAGAAGCTGTTTTTCAGCCTATCTGTCCTTGTTTTTATTGTCCTGTACCAGCTGCCAGATGGTAATAGTTCAAAAAAAAAAAAAGGAGTGCCCAGGATAAGATGGATCTTTAAGAATGTTTTGAACTTTCTTAAGTTAGGAAGAGAGAATTAGAGAGAGTTGGGGGTTTGTAGCCAAAACAAAATACTTTCCCCTGGGAACCAAGGACACCTCCAGAGGTGGCTGAAGAGAGGAGGAGGAGTGAAGTTACCAAGCAACTGGACAGCACCCTGTCCAGATACACCTCATTTACACCTACGAACAACAGTGTGACTGTTCATCTGGGAAAAGGGAAAAACATTTACGTTTAATTAGGTGAAAACCGCGGGAATCTTTAGAGTCGGTTTTCATCAGCCTGTGCCAACGTGATATAGCCAATAAAACTTTGAGGAATCTACCTGCCTCGGAGTTCTGATTGTTATGGGTGTATTACGTGGCATTCTGAGCGGTGACTCCGAGGCCTGTAAAGGCGTTTTCTACTTACATTTTAGAGCGTTGAATGCCAGTTCGTAGGACAAACGCTGAAATTCTTCGTCTTTCAAATCCGGAAGGGATGGCAATGGCCCGGTTCCGTATTTCACCAGGATTTTATCGTGTGGTTTTTCATTACGGACGCTTTGGAAAATCTGGGCGGCACTGAGGTACAGGGGGTCTTGATACCCGCTCTTCACAACCACCTCTGTCGAACTGATGTCAGAAGGCAGTGTTTCACTGGAAAATATGGTTTCGTGCAGGCTAGAAAGCTCGTTTGCAGTCGTGTGGTCCGCGGACCCCAAGCTGCTCCTTAGAATCGGCATGGTTGTCGTACGGATGGGTTTTCGGCGGTTGCAGGCAGTAAATCAGAATCTTAAACGCCCTGTGGAAATAGAGAGAAAGGCCCCAAATGGGCGTTACAAGAAACACCCGGTTGAAATTCACTTTCTCTTCTGAAAGGAGGAGGAGGAGAAGGAGGAGGAGGAGGAGGAGAAGGAGGAGGAGGAGGAGGAGGAGGAGGAGGAGAAGAAGGAGAAGGAGAAGGAGAAGAAGAAGAAGAAGAAGAAGAAGAAGAAGAAGAAGAAAGAAGAAGAAGAAGAAAGAGGAGGATGAGACAGTCGACCATTTGATCAGTGGGTGCAGCAAAATTTCACAAACTGACTACCTACAACGCCATGACCGAGTTGCTAAAATCATTCACTGGAAATTGTGCCAGAAGTTTGGATTTGAGTCCAGCAAAAACCACTGGGAACTTCAGATTCAGAAGGTTTTAGAGAATGAGAAAGTCAAGATCTTGTGGGACTTCAGAATCCAGACTGACAGGCACTTGGCCCACAACACACCTGACATAACAATAGTTGAAAAGAAAAAAGTTTGGTTTATTGACACTGCAATACCTGGTGATGCGCGGATTGAGATAAGCAGCAAGAAAAAAAATCACAAAGTACCGGGACTTGCAAATTGAGGTTGAGCGACTGTGGAAAAAGAAACCGTGTGTTGTCCCGATTGTAATTGGAACCCTTGGAGCAATACCCAAAGGGCTCCCTCGCTATTTGGAAATTCTGAATTTATCAGACTTGAACATTCTGATTCTACAAAAAACCACCCTACTTGGAACAGCTTATATCCTCCGACGTTCCCTTAACAGTTCCTAGGAGCTTGGTTAGGACTCGAGCTTTTGAGCTACCAACCAGCCCCAAAGGCTGTGAATCTCACCAAAGATTAACATCATCATCATCATCATCATCATCATCATCTGTGAATGCAGCAAAATTGCACAAACTGATTACAAAGATAGACATGACCGAGTTGCTAAATCCACTGGTTATTATGTCAAAAATATGATTTACCTGTATCCAGAAAGTCATGGGAACATAAAGTGGAAAAAGCTATCGAAAATGAGAAGGTGAAGATGTTGTGGGACTTTCGAATGCAAAACGGATCGTCATTTGGAGCACAACACGCCAGATATCACAATTGTAGAAGGCCGAAGTGTACAGTTTATTGATATCGCTGTTCCTGGAGATGCCAGAGTCGGAGAAAAAGAACTAGAAAAAATGAGGAAATACCGCAACCCGGCCATCGAAACTACACAGCTACGGATGAAGCATGTAACAGTGATACCCATTGTCATCGGGGCACTTGGCACCCTGTCCAAGAATTTTAAAAGATACAACCACAGATTGCAGCTTCCTGCAATAACACCAGCGGAACTGCAAAAAAACTGCGCTACTCGGAACATCAGCTTCCCCCTAGGAGCCTTCCAGGCAGAAAACCATTTTTGTGTTGCACTTGTGCTGCTAAATAAATAAAGGGAGACGAGTATAGATCTAGTATAGCATAGAAAAAAGGGAAGCAGTATGCTCCCTCCCATATTTGGGCATACCAGCTGCTTTGACATAACACTCAATCATTTCCTTGGCACAGCTGATAAGGGAGGAGAGCTTGTGGCTTAGAGGCTAATACAACTGCCTAACATGTAAAAACAGCCCAGGTTCAAATCCCAGCAAGGGTATGGCTAGCTGATGAGAACTAAATAGATTGAAATAGATCTCTACTAGTCTCCCTTTATTTATCAGCATGTGTGGATGTGTGTGTGTGTTTATTATATTTTAAGAAGGTCCTTGGTTGATACCTAGGACGCTGGCAGCAACCCGTATCAACCGTTAGCACCAGTCAATGGTATTTGTGATGTATTTTTGGGAAGGAAGGAGGGAAGGAAGGAGAGAAGGAGAGAAGAAAGGAGGGAAGGAAGGAGGGAATGTAGGAGAGAAGGAAGGGGGGAAGGGAGGAAAGGAAGGGGGAAAGGAAGGAGAGAAGGAGAAAAGAAAGGAGGGAAGGAAGGAGGGAAGGAGAGGAGGAGGGAAGGGGAAGGAGAGAAGGAGGGAAGGAGGGAAGGAGGGGAGTAGGAGAGAAGAAACGAGGGAAGGAAAGAGGGAGGGAGGGAAGAAGAAGTAGGACCGTTGTAAGATAAGATGGATCTATGGATGTTAAAAAAGCAATTTCAAGTATATTGTCAACTGTAGGGAAAAATTGTTATAAATACATGTTATTATTAACAGTTATGAGATCATATAATTGTGAATGTATATATGAAATTGATAAATTAATTTTTTTAAAAAAAATGGTATTTGTGATGTATTTTTGAATGTTCAGACGACAGAGTTTGATGTTTAATGAATAAAGTATAATAATAACAATGTAATTCTTCCAAAAAATATAACTAAGAAACAGCAAAGCTTTGAGACAAGGGAAATGCCCCCTTATATTCCATTCTTATTCCATTCTCCCACCTGCAGGGGTATTTTTGGATTCGCTGGGGTAAGGTGGTGAAAATCAGCCAAATTCCACCAATCGAGAATTTTCTTTTGGAATATCCCCAGGGAATCTCAGGAGGAAGTTATCCCTTATTATATTAGGGGTTATGATTTGTGTCGTGTATTTTTTATTACTGCATTCCTTTTTACTGATTTACCATCGATCATGATTAAAGTGTTACAGTGCTATAGTGGATTGTCCACACCAGTATATACCGCTCTCTAAGGACATACATTGGGGAGTGAAGCTGCACCAGTTGAACATCCGACCATCCGCATCAGCCAATGTTTGCTGCGAAGAAGGATGGCGAAAAAACACAATAACACACGCAGACATCGAAAAAGCAACAGTTTTGAACTTGGCAGACTCAGATTTGGGGATTAGCCCCCAGCTGGTAGCCTTTCTCTGGATGAGGGTTGGACTAGAAGACCTCGGGGGTTCCTTCCTGCTCTATGACGGTCGTAGACCAAGCCAAGTCCAAAAATGCTATTTTTTAAAAAAACCTGGCCCTCTGACAAATTAACAATGAACACAGAGACATGAACAACGTTATAGATTATGCAAGAGACGCCACCAACCAGCCCACCAACAGAGAACAAAAGACTCCAGCACCAATAATCCACAACCAGATCAATATAGATCAACCTCCAAGGTTAATTAACATCAGATCAACTATCAAGTCAACCAGACCCCGATCAAGAAGCTGTCAAAGAACCCAATGAATCTCTACGACTACCAACAGGACAGGCCACTAGAATATACATTGAGAGCAAATCCCACTCCTGACCAGTACTGATGCTGTTACCTAGTTTGGTAATGAGACGTCTCCAGGAAAATGCCTATAGAGATTCCCAGTCGTCCATCCAGTCATGGTTGTCCTAAAGGTGTTTTTTTCCCCCCAAGAGGGAGTCAACTATTCTCCAAAGCCCCGGAGGGTAGGACCAGAAGCAATGGGTGGAAACTAATCAAGGAGAGAAGCAACTTAGAACTGAGGAGAAATTTCCTGACAGTGAGAACAATTTAATCAGTGGAACAACTTCCCTCCAGAAGTTATGAAAGCCCCAACACTGGAAGTTTTAAGAAGATGTTGCACAACCATTTGTCT
This sequence comes from Thamnophis elegans, assembly GCF_009769535.1. Lineage (NCBI taxonomy): Eukaryota > Metazoa > Chordata > Lepidosauria > Squamata > Natricidae > Thamnophis > Thamnophis elegans. The sequence continues at coordinate 73,678,711 of NC_045549.1, read as the reverse complement.
GAAGTGGTGTAAGGTTTCCTGCCGAAGCAGGGGGTTGGACTAGAAGATCTCCAAGGTCCCTTCCAACTCTGTTATTCTATTATCTTTCTCTTTGGCACTATTGATTCTCCTAGTGGAGGCGCTCAAAGGAGTTGACACTAAAATATCAGTGACTGGAATGTGTTATAAAACTTTACATTCCTTTCAGGTGCATTACTAAAGTTATATGCACCTTGTAGGAATTAAAAAAAAACTTTTAAAAACCCTTATGCTTGTTCTGTTCTGTTCTATTCTCTATTCTCTTTGCTCTCCTCTAACTTCTCTCTTCCCTTCCTCTACTCCATTTCTCTCTTCTCTTCGTTTTTCCTCTCCTCTTCTCCTCTCCTCCAATTCTCTCCTCTCCTCTAATTCTCTCTTCTCTTCCTCTACTCCATTTTCTCTCTTCTCTTCGTTTTTCCTCTCCTCTTCTCCTCTCCTCCAATTCTCTCCTCTCCTCTAATTCTCTCTTCTCTTCCTCTACTTCATTTCTCTCTTCTCTTCGTTTTCCTCTCCTCTTCTCCTCTCCTCCAATTCTCTCCTCTCCTCTAATTCTCTCTTCTCTTCCTCTACTTCATTTCTCTCTTCTCTTCGTTTTTCCTCTCCTCTTCTCCTCTCCTCCAATTCTCTCCTCTAATTCTCTCTTCTCTTCCTCTACTTCACTTCTCTCTTCTCTTTGTTTTTTCCTTCCTCTCCTCTTCTCCTCTCCTCCAATTCTCTCCTCTCCTCTAATTCTCTCTTCTCTTCCTCTACTCCATTTCTCTCTTCTCTTCGTTTTCCTCTCCTCTTCTCCTCTCCTCCAATTTCTCTCCTCTCCTCTAATTCTCTCTTCTCTTCCTCTACTTCATTTCTCTCTTCTCTTCGTTTTCCTCTCCTCTTCTCCTCTCCTCCAATTCTCTCCTCTCCTCTAATTCTCTCTTCTCTTCCTCTACTTCATTTCTCTCTTCTCTTCGTTTTTCCTCTCCTCTTCTCCTCTCCTCCAATTCTCTCCTCTCCTCTAATTCTCTCTTTCTTCCTCTACTTCATTTCTCTCTTCTCTTCGTTTTTTCCTCTCCTCTTCTCCTCCTCCAATTCTCTCCTCTCCTCTAATTCTCTCTTCTCTTCCTCTACTTCATTTCTCTCTTCTCTTCGTTTTTCCTCCCTCTTCTCCTCTCCTCCACTTCGCGTCCTCTCCTCTAATTCTCTCTTCTCTTCCTTACTTCATTCTCTTCTTCTCTTCGTTTTTCCTCTCCTCTTCTCCTCCCTCCAATTCTCTCCTCTCCTCTAATTCTCTCTTTCTTCCTCTACTTCATTTCTCTCTTCTCTTCGTTTTCCTCTCCTCTCCTCTCCTCCAATTCTCTCTCTAATTCTCTCTTCTCTTCCTCTACTCCATTTCTCTCTTCTCTTCGTTTTTCCTCTCCGCTTCTCCTCTCCTCCAATTCTCCTCTCCTCCTCTAATCTCTCTTCTCTTCCTCTACTCATTTCTCTCTTCTCTTCGTTTTTCCTCTCCTCTTCTCCTCTCCTCCATTCTTCCTCTCCTCTAATTCTCTCTTCTCTTCCTCTACTTCATTTCTCTCTTCTCTTCCTTTTTCCTATCCTCTTCTCCTCTCCTCCAATTCTCTCCTCTAATTCTCTCTTCTTCCTCTACTTCACTTCTCTCTTCTCTTTGTTTTTCCTCTCCTCTTCTCCTCTCCTCCAATTCTCTCCTCTAATTCTCTCTTCTCTTCCTCTACTTCATTTCTCTCTTCTCTTCCTTTTTCCTCTCCTCTTCTCCTCTCCTCCAATTCTCTCCTCTCCTCTATTCCCTCTTCTCTTCCTCTACTTCATTTCTCTCTTCTCTTCGTTTTTTCCTCTCCTCTTCTCCTCTCCCTCCAATTCTCTCTCTAATTCTCTCTTCTCTTCCTCTACTCCATTTCTCTCTTCTCTTCGTTTTTTCCTCTCCTCTCCTCCTCTCCTCCAATTCTCTCCTCTCCTCTAATTCTCTCTTCTCTTCCTCTACTCCATTTCTCTCTTCTCTTCCTTTTTCCTCTCCTCTTCTCCTCTCCTCCAATCTCTCCTCTAATTCTCTCTTCTCTTCCTCTACTTCACTTCTCTCTTCTCTTGTTTTTCCTCTCCTCTTCTCCTCTCCTCCAATTCTTCCTCTCCCTCTAATATCCTATCCTATCCATCCTATCCTATCTTAAGCTTCTTGGGATGAGAAGCGAAAGGTCTTTAAAAAAAATCCGGAAAAACGAAGAAAGTCCAGTCGTCTCTTGGGGAAGGACCTTGTGGGGTCTGCGAGAGAACAAACAAACCCGCGACACCAGGAACCCCCCCCCCTTATTCTGTTAAAGACGGGGTTGAGACAGCAGCAGGTCTGCAGGCAGAAGTTCCCCTGGCTGCACCTGTTGAACTGCCAGCCTGGCTGGTTTCGTTGGAGCCAAGAAGAGCCCCCCACCTGCCCAGCCCTGCGGGTCTCACCTGCCAGCCAACCCCAAGGATGCTGGAAGCAGCCCCCTCACCTGCCCAGCCCTGCGGACTCACCTGGCGCTTCCTGCCCACCAAGCCGAGCCCTCCAGCCGGGCTGGGGATGTGGGGGGGGACCCTCTGTTAAAGACGGCGGGACCCCCGCAGACCCTCCGGCGCCGATCGCTCCCAGGCGCCTCTGGCCCCCCCAATCTTCAGGCGCCGCCGGTCCTGTCCCCCTCCACGAGGGGAGGGGCGGGGGCGTAGCCTGGCCCGGCCCACGCGCACACCCACCGCCCGGAGGGAGGGGGGGGTCGAGGAAGAGGAGGAGGCGCCCCCCCCCTCCGGCCCCACCGGTCGTTGCATTCAAATCAGGACTCGGCCATTCCGGAGAGACAAAAGAGGGGGGGGTCTCCAGTGGAGGTTGGGAAAGACCCCCTACCCCTTTAGGGATGGGGGGGGGGGCTTTGGGAGTCTTGTCAACCACCCTTCTCGCCCCACTCCAGGGACACCGCCGGCTTCGTCGTCCCTTCAGACCGGTTTTTCTAACCTTGCCCCCCCCCCCCGCCACACCTGGCGCTTTGTACAGTCCGCGGGCTGCCTCGGATTAGCTGAGCGGCTGTCTCTGTTTGCAGGTAACTCCGTTGCTGGGCCTCGGCCGCTTGGCTGGATGCGCTGAGCTGAGATTTCTTACGGGGCTGTGGCAGTGGCACGCCTTTTACTACTACTACTACTACTACTACTACTACTACTACTACTACTACTACTACTACTACTACTATCACTATCTCATCACCATCATTTATTATCATCATCATTATCATCATTATTATTATCATTATCCTCATCATCATCATTACCATTGTACTGTTTCATGTTTGATGAATAAAATTATTATTATTATTATTGAGTGGTTAATCTTTGGTGAGATTCACAGCTGGTTCGTAGCTCAACAGTATTTTACATAATGACCAGTGGATTTAGCAACTCGGTCATATCTATCTTTGCAATCAGTTTGTGCAATTTTGCTGCATTCACTGATGATGATGATGATGATGATGATGATGATGATGATGATGATGATGATGATGTTAATCTTTGGTGAGATTCCCAGCCTTTGGGGCTGGTGTTAGCTCAAAAGCTCCAGTCCTAACCAAGCTCCTAGGAACTGTTAAGGCAGTGTTTTTCAACCACTGTGCCGCGGCACACTAGTGTGCCGTGACATAGTGTAAGGTGTGCCGTGGGAGAATTACTTTATATATAGTCAATATAGGCACAGAGTTAAATTTTTTAAACATTTTCTAATGGCGGTGTGCCTCGTGATTTTTTTCATGAAAAAAGTGTGCCTTTGCACAAAAAGGTTGAAAAACACTGTGTTAAGGTAACGTCGGAGGATATAAGCTGTTCCAAGTAGGGCGGTTTTTTTTGTAGAATCAGAATGTTCAAGTCTGATAAATTTAGAATTTCCAAATAGCGAGGTAGCCCTTTGGGTGTTGCTCCAAGGGCTCCAATTACAATCGGGACAACACACGATTTCTTTTTTCCACAGTCGCTCAACTTCAATTTGCAAGTCCCGGTTCTTTGTGATTTTTTTCTTGCTGCTTATCTTCAATTCGTGCATCTCCGGGTATTGCAATGTCAATGAACCATACTTCTTTCTTTTCAACTATTGTTATGTCAGGTGTGTTGTGGGCCAAGTGCCTGTCAGTCTGGATTCTGAAGTCCCACAAGATCTTGGACTTTCCTCATTCTCTAAAACCTTCTCAACCTGATGTCCCCAGTGGTTTTTGCTGTACTCAAATCCAAACTTCTGGCACAATTTCTTCAACTCTGGCATCTCCAGGAACAGCGATATCAATAAACTGCTGCCAGCATCCTAGATATTAAACCAAGTAATTGTTGTTGTTATTATTATTTGCAAAGTACAGATGTGCAATTTTTCTTTCTTTCTTTGGCCAAATACAGTCGTGCTGCAGTTTGCTTTATTTTGCAAAATCCGGGCGTGCAAGAAGAGTTGATTCGCGATGTTATGTCGTCTTACCGTTACAGAGCAGGGAGCCGGCGGGGCAAAAGATTCTGGCTATCTCTGCTTGCTTGAGCCTCTTCCAACGATGCATTTCCTGTCAGAAAGAATAATCCATATCTTTGATGTAGGTGGTGCACCAAAACAACTGATCACCCAATAACACTGATTGTATGAAGATTGAATATGCAATATATATATTGAACAAGAGGGGAGAGAAAAGATCATTGATAACATTCCACAAATGGCAATGTATGGGTTTGCTTTACTTTTTCCCCAGCTGGGTTCTTGAAACTCGGGAGTGTATTTTTAACTTTTGTCTCTTTCTTAAAAGTTGCAAGTTTATGTTTTCCTTTTGTGTCTCTCCTAAAACCTGCAAGTGTATTTATTTTTCCTTTTATATCTTTCTTGAAATTGCAAATGTCATTTTCTGGACTGTGTTGTAAAAAAGGTGTTGAGGACCTCTGGAAAGAGTGCAGAGAAGAGCAACAAAGATGATTAGGGGACTGGAGGCCTTAACCTATGAAGAACGGTTGCAGGAACTGGGTATGTCTAGTTTAATAGAAAGAAGGACTAGGGGAGACATGATAGCAGTCTTCCAAAATCTCAGGGGCTGCCACAAAGAAGAGGGACTCAAGCTATTCTCCCAAAGCACCTGAGGGTAGAACAAGAAGCAATGGGTGGTGGAAACTAATCAAGGAGAGAAGCAACTTAGAACTAAGGAGAAATCTTCATTGACAGTTAGAACAATTAATCAGTGGAACAATGCCTCCAGAGTTGTGGATGTTCCAACACTGGAGTTTTTTAAGAAAATGCTGGATAAAATCTTGTCGGAAGTGGTGTAGAGGTTTGCTGCCTACACAGGGGGTTGGACTAGAAGACCCTCCAAGGTCCTTTCCAACTCTGTTATTCTAAGCACTTCTAAATCATCTAAACATCCTTTGTCTGGTCTGAACGTTTCAGAGTGATGTCACCAGCGGGGAAAAATAACAAGATGTTATCTGCTATTTCTCGTTCTATCCTAAATGTTCTTCGTGCTATTGTCTGAGCAACTGTGAGTTGGCATTGAGATATTTTACTACAGATACCGCATGGAATTAAAGAGAATATTTGCAGCTCAGGATCTAACTGTGAGCTCCTTGGTGCTCTCTGAGCTGGGTAGTTTTCTGGCGGAAATTTTCATGACCTAACTAGGGAACATCCCTCAGATGCTAGAAGAAGGGAGTGTGGTTTTCTCTGTGTTTATGTACAAATAGCTTGGCTTGTACACCATTCCATTTGAGCACTGATGATGTTAACTAACTGGGTAAGGAAAATGTCTTCCAAGCGCAGAGAGCACAAGGACCCACAGTCCCCGCTTTCCTCCATTCCACAGGAAACCACTCCTGTCTGACACTGTGATGTTACCTCGTTGGGTCATGAGATGTCTAGAAGAAAACCACCCAGCTCAGAGAGCACCAAGGACTCCACAGTCGTCCTCACATTCCACAAACCCACTCCTATAGCTTATAGACGAGGTGGCAACAGTGGTTAGAGTGCAGCACTGCAGGCTATTTCAGCTGACTGCAGTTCTGCAGTTCGGCGGTTCAAATCTCACCGGTCAAGGTGACTCAGCCTCCATCCTTCGAGGTGGGTGAAATGAGGACCCGGATTGTTGTTGGGGGCGATATGCTGACTCTGTAAACCGCTTAGAGAGGGCTGAAAGCCCTATGAAGCGGTATATAAGTCTAACTGCTACTGCTATTGCTATCTGACATGGATGATGTTACCTAGGTAGGTCATGAGATGTCTAGAAGAAAACCACCCAGCTCAGCAGAGCACCAAGGACCCCACGCCTCATGGTTTCCATCCCTTGATGACCCACTCTCACCATGCCCTGATGACTGGGAAAGCGTGGCGCCCGTTCCCTCCTCCCCCCAGCAGCATCTCATTTCCTCAAATCCAAATCCTGCGGGTCACTTAAGATTTAAGCAAACACGTTGTGCAAGGTTTGAAGGGCCCGAGGTAAGGTTACGTTACCCCCAGGCATTGTGATTAAGTGCACAGTCTTCAGAAAGGGGGGGTTAGAAACGAAGGCCACTTCCTCGTAAGAAGTCGACGTTGCCAAGTCGCAATTGGCACAAGGCAAAGGAGGGAAATGATAAATGAGGAAAAGCTTTGTGCAGCCCTGTTGTGTTTTCGGTGAATTGCATCAGAAGGGTAGGGTGAAAAGAAAAGAGAAATAACATTAGGGCCTTCCGTAAAGCTGTTAAGACCTGGCTGTTCCGGCAGGCCTGGGGCTGTTGAAGTATCCAGCCCCACTGTTAGGTTATGAATGTTGCTGTAATTTTTAAATGTTTGTATTGTACTTCTTTATATGGCTCCACCACAAAACCGCGTTTCGACTAAAGCGCGCTCAACGAAACGCGCACCTGACGTCATCACAGCGCACGAAAAAAGCACGCTGTGGACGCTAAAGCTAAAATTAACCCCTAAACCTAAACCTAACCCCCCTAAAACCTAACCCTAAACCTAACCCTAAACCTAACCTAACTACCCTAAACCTAACCCCCTAAACCTAACCTTAACCTAACGCTAAACCTAACCCTAACCCTTAACCTAACCCTAAACCTAACCCTAACCCTAACCCTAAACCTAACCCCTACCCTTAACCTAACCCTAAACCTAAACCTAACCCTAAACCTACCCTTAACCTAACCCAACCCTAAACCTAACCCTAAACCTAACCCTTAACCTAACCCTTAACCTAACCCTAACCCTAACCCTAACCTAACCCTAAACCTAACCCTAACCCTAACCCTAAACCTAACCCTAACCCTTAACCTAACCCTAAACCTAAACCTAACCCTAAACCTAACCCTTAACCCTAACCCTAACCCTAACCCTTAACCTAACCCTAAACCTAACCCTAACCCTAACCCTAAACCTAACCCTAACCTTAACCTAACCTAAAACCTAAACTAACCCTAAACCAACCCTTAACCCTAACCCTAACCCTAAAACCTAATCATAACCCTTAACCTAACACCCTTAACCTAACCCTAACCACTTAACCCTTAACCCTAACACAACCTAACCGTAACCCTTAACCAACCCTAACCCTAACCCTAAACCCTAACCCTTACCTTAACTTGAATCGCTTGCTTTTCAAAGCGTTTTTAAAGTGCCCTTTTTTCTCTGCGGTCGCTGTTGTTGCGCTGCTGATGACGTCAGCGACACGGTTAATCGGGCGCGCTTTAGTGGACCGCGGTTTTGCGTGCCCAGCTTTTTATATTCCCCCTCCCTTTTTTATTGTAAGACGCCGGAGTCTTCCGAGAAGTGGGCAGCATACAAAACTAATAAATACAATACAATACAAATACAATTACAAAGGGAGCAGTCAAGAGGAATCTGTTTGGAGGGCAGATCTCAATCAGGGTGGCGGTTGGGACCACAAGGTCCGTGCGAACACGGCGTGGATTGTGATATGTGGTCAGGACGGCACATTGTTCTTATCGCAAATTATTCTCACACATACTGGCAGCATTCTTTCTCAACTCTGAGCGCCCAAGCCTTTATTTGGGTTCTGGATGCTGTTGTTTTCTAGCTGATGTTCGTGACCAAGCTAGGGAACGTCATTGGCGCTAGAAGGGCTGTGGCGTTGTAGAGTGGAGGACGGAAGAAGAGGCAGAGCTTGGTTGTGTTCAATTAGGGGACATCATCGGTTCTAGACGGGAGTGGGATGTGATTCTGACTATTCATCTGATACAGTACAAAAAGCAGAGGTTTAGTCCCCCCAAATCCTCTTTTTTATTTCAATGTGAATTCTGGTCATTCACGGCCCGTAATGAGTCCCAAATAGTTTGCGAAGAGTCCGACAGTAGTCTGCCAAAGTCTTTCGTGATATGGCTGATAAGCACCCGCCCTTTATTTCCCCTTGAAACGCTGCCAAAGACTCATTGGGCAATGAGCTGGCAATGGCCACACGGAGCACGAGTCAAAACGGAGCTTCAGATGAAAACCGACAGCATGAACCAAGTTGCTTCCTGCAATGGCCCGTGCCTTTGCTCCTCCTTTATGTCCTTATGCGTGGGGTCAATCACCTCCAAGCCTACTCCCCGAGTCAACCCTTCTGTCTTCTGTATGTCTGTTCTTGACGTCTGGCAGCTCTGCGCCTGCGCGCCTGGGAACAGGCTCCCCTGTTCCTCTGCCTTGCTGATGTCCGGACTCTGGAGGTTCAGAGGCAGCACATAACTCCCAGATGGCCCTGGCCCCATCTCTGCCTCCGATGCAGAGCCCTCGTCCGAACCTTCCCCAGACTCCAGGACTGGCCCATGTTCCTCCACAACTTCCTCACTGTCTGACTCTGCTGCCAGCTCCACAGGCTGCTGGTGGATCACAACAGATATGCGTTTGAGGAGGAGGAAGAGGAGGGGGAGGAGGGACTGTAGGTCCTTGGTGTTTCTCTGATCTTGGTGGTTTTATTGCAGACATTCTCATTACCAACCAGTTGACATCATCAGTGTTGGAAGGGTGGGTGGGTTGCAGAGAGATCGAGATTATCGCACCCCAGTTTTTGGTCCCCACGTTACAGAAAAGATGTTCAGACTTGGACAAGCGCGGAGAAGAGCAACTCAGAATGATGAAAGGCCTGGAGACTAGAAGATATGAAGAACAGTTGCAGGATTTTGGGTTTTAGAGAAAATAAGGACTAGGGAGTGACACAAATAGCAGTGTTCCAATAATCTCAGGGGCTGCCACAAAGAAGAGGGGGGGGGGTCAACTTATTTTCCAAAGCACCAACAGGTGGGACAAGAAGCAACAGATGGAAACTAATCAAGAAGAGAAGCAATCTGGAATTAAGAAGAAACTTCCTCACATCATGACGGGCCAACCAGAAGTTTGGAAACAATCCGTTTGCCCTCCCCAGGCTTCAAGAAAGCCCCGGAACATGGGGAGAGGGTTGTGGCAGGAATGGGAGGGGTGTGTTGCGCGCACATGCCCAGATAGGCAGGGAGATTGAAGCATGCGCACAATTTTGGCACACTGTAAGAAAAAAGTTCGCCATCCCTGGGATAGGGTCTCCTGCTTGATCAGAGGGTGGTTTAGAACAGTGGTTCCCAAACTTGGCAACTTTAAGACGTGTGGACTTCAACTCCCAGAATTGGGAGCTGGCTGGAGAATTCTGGGAGTTGAAGTCACACGTCTTAAAGTTGCCAAGTTTGGGAACCACTGGTTAGAAGACCTCCAAGGTCCCTTCCAGCTGTATCCTGCTTGAATAACTGCACACAAATCATGAAGAATGGATGGGACAGAATCAACTCACATGCCCGGCTGTTAATCTTGCATTTTGGTAATTGTACTGTTTCGCCCACAGGACTTTACTTACTGCGGGTCGCTAAGAGTAACCGAATTGTTCCAGGCACGGAGTGCAATGTTCTTACTAGCGTAGGCACCAACTCCTGCCAAAAAAGGAACTTGGAAGCGCGGGAGGAGACAGAATTTGGGCACCACTGAGAAACGAAGCATCTGTTTGACAAATAAAAATAAAAAAAAGTATTAGCAGCAAAGTTTAATGAAGTATAAAACTCAGGGGTAGGACAGGAATTTTTTGGCGTTTGGTACATAATTAAAATGACCAGGATAGGCAGAGATTCACTGGTACCAAGAGAACTAATTTGAGCTTCGTTTAATAATAAATATAAACACTGGATGAAGAGGAGGAGGCCCAGAATGTAGTCACTTTTAATTAAGGAAGGGGGGGGGAAATCAACTCAAGTCCATTTGCACATTGTTTCAATAGCGGGTTACCACTGCGCTGGGGAAAAAAAAATCACTCTTTAAAAAAAAATACGTCAGTTGCTTTGACCTTGCTTGACCAACAAGGTTATAAATGAAAAGCCCCTGAGATTTCACGATGGGGAGTTATGGGCAGCCTCCAAGTTCGTGTTAATCGTTCCAAAAAAAGAAAAAGAAAAGAAAGAAGGAACAGGAGCAGGAAGACAGAGGAGGGAGGACGAGGGGGTGGAAGAAGAGAGGAGAAGAAATAGGAAGAAGGAAGAAGGAGGAACAGGAGGAACAGGAAGAAGGGAGGAGGAGGGAAGAAGGAAGGAGAACGAATAGGAAGAAGGAAGGAGGAATAGCAATAGCAGTTAGACTTATATACCGCTTCATAGGGCTTTCAGCCCTCTCTAAGTGGTTTACAGAGTCAGCATATGCCCCCACAGTCTGGGTCCTCATTTTACCCACCTCGGAAGGATGGAAGGCTGAGTCAACCTTGAGCCGGTGAGATTTGAACCGCCGAACTGCAGTTAGCAGTCAGTTGAAGTGCCCTGCAGTATTGCACTCTAACCACTGTGCCACCTCGGCTCAGGGCGGGAGGAACAGGAAGGAGGAGGAGGGAAGAAGAAAGGAGAAGGAATAGGAAGACAGAAGGAGGAAGAAGGGAGGAACAGGAAGAAGGGAGGAGGAGGAAAGAGGAGGAGGGAAGAAGGAAGGAGAAGGAATAGGAAGAAGGAAGGAGGAAGAAGGGAGGAGGAGGAAGAAGGGAGGAGGAGGAGGGAAGAAGGAAGGAGAAGGAATAGGAAGAAGGAGGAAGAAGGAAGGAGAAGGAAGGAGAAGGAATAGGAAGAAGGAGGAAGAAGGGAGGAACAGGAAGAAGGGAAGAGGAGGGAAGAAGGAAGGAGAAGGAATAGGAAGAAGGAGGAAGAAGGGAGGAACAGGAAGAAGGGAGGAAGAGAAGTAGGAAGGAAGAATGAGGAGGAAGTGGAAAAGGTGAAGAAAATGGAAGAGGAGGAGGCAGCCGACAGAAACCAACACAAACAAAATCCTTCGGTTGACTCAAACCAAATCTATCTATCATCCATCATCTTCCTCTCTTTCTCTCTCATCCAGTTACATGTTTTTACAGCATAAGCAATTTATTACTGCCATCTGCTGGAAAATTGCTGTACAGATCTATGTTACTTTTTCCCCCGTCTCCATTGTAAATTTTGCTGCCTATCAGAACAGTATGTGTATGTGTATATATGTGTGTGTAACTGTGTATGTATGTATGCATATGTGTAAGTATGTGTATGTATGTATATATGTGTGTATATATATGCTTTCCTTTTCTGTCTATCGGCTCACTCTGGGAGCCCTCCAGGCAGAGAGCCATTTTTTAATGTTGCCTTGTTACATTTGCGTTGCAATTGTGCTGATAAATAAATAAAGGGAGACTAGTATAGATCTATTTCAAGCTATATCTCATCAGCTAACCATACCCTTACTGGGAATCGAACCTGGGCTGTATTACATATTAGGCAGTTATATTAGCCACTAAGCCACAGGCTCTCCTCCAATATATATATATATCAACGAGATTCACTTCACCACGGGATTGCCAACTTATCAAGTGCCGTGATTCACTTAACAACTGTTAAGGTGATAAATGGGGCAAAACTCACTGAACAACAGAAATGTCTCACTTAACAACAGAAATTGGGGCTCAATTGTGGTCATAAGTCGACAGGTAGCGGTATCTATATTAAAAAAAGAACTTTAAGCCAACTGAGTATGTGGTGGGAAACAGCCTGACCAAATACTACAAGGGTTCAAAAGTTCTCCACTTCTAGTTTCTCCTCACAACAATCTTGCGAGGTAGGTCGCTGCTAAGACTGTCTCAAAGGAGGAGACCTCCTATGGAGGACGGCTACTCACAGTTCTCTAGCATCGTCTGAGGAAAACTAGGTTTAGAACGAAAAACATGTTATGGATAATCCTTACTTACATGACTTACAAATGACTTACAACAGTTCATTTAATGGCCCTTGCAACAGTAGTGGGAAAAGTGAGGTCAATTTTTCACACTTATGACTGTGGCAGCCTCTCCATGCTCTACACATCTTGTAAAATTCAAAATTCAGAACGCGTGGCAATAGCAATAGCAATATAGCAATAGCAGTAGACTTATATACCGCTTCATAGGCCTTTCAGGCTCTCTAAGCGGTTTACAGAGAGTCAGCATATTGCCCCCAACAATCTGGGTCCTCATTTACCCACCTCGGAAGGATGGAAGGCTGAGTCAACCCTGAGCCAGTGAGATTTGAACCGCTGAACTGCTGATCTAGCAGTAGCCTGCAGTGCTGCATTTAACCACTGCGCCACCTTGGACTCCTAGTTATGACGGTTGCAGCAGATCTCTCTTGGCGACCTTCCGTTGTGGCCCGCCAGCAGAGCTGGCAGCAGAGTCAGACAGTGGGGAGGTTGGGGGGGAACATGGGCCAGTCCTGGAGGCTGGGAAAGGATCGGACGAGGGCTCTGCGTGGGAGGCAGAGAGGGGGCCAAGGCCGTCTGCCAGTGAGCAGGTGCCTACGGAGCTAGACAGCAGTGAGGCAGAGGAACAGCTGGAGCCTGTTCCCAGTGTGCGCATGCGCAGAGCTGCCATAAGAAAAGGATAACTCAGAAATCAAGGTGGACTTAGGAGTAAAGCCACAGGTGGAAGGGGATTAGCCCCTCGCCTAGGACATAAAATGAGGACCGAAAGGGGAGGGGGCTTTTGCAGGAAACAATTCGTTCATTCGGTCGTTAAAATTCGTTTCAGGAGTGTGAAGATCTGTCCGTGAATCTCAGAGACTCTGTGCCAAAGTCTTTCCTTGCACAGCACCTCATTGGGAAAATATTTACATGGCAGCTTTCCAAGATAGATAAAGTCTGTGATCAAATATTCCTTTGAAAGACTGTTTGCCAGGCCTTGCTGGATGTGAATGGGAGGAATTCACATTTGTTTAATAAAAGGGGTTTTGTTGGGACCAGGACTCTGCTTCAGGCTTTTTGGGGAACAACTTCTGACCCTCAAAATCAATGGGGAAGCCAGATTCACTTAACAACCATGTTACTAACTGAGCAACTGCAGCAATTCACTTCCCAGCCGTGGCGAGAAAGTTCGCACAATGGGGTAAAACTCACCAAACAACAGTCTCACTTAGCAACACATAAATTTGAGGTTCTTTTAAGGTGAGGACTACCTGGACCGGAATTAGCCAATCGGCACCCTGTGGAGCCAGACAGGGGGGGGGAAGTGATGCGATGATTGACAGCAGCATCTGTAACTGGCACAGAGGCTTTGGAAGCCCACTGTTTCCACGTTAGCGTCATAAGATATTTTATCAAAAGACACAACGCTTAGCCCGCAGCAGGATCCCCATTTGATGTCTGCTGCCTAGGGAGACCCCGTGCTCGCCAAAAGAAAAGTATTATATGAATTATCATCCATCGCTAAGGATTTGACAGGTTTCTTTCCCCCATTCAAAAAAGAGAAAGGGGTGGGGAAGGCAGCACCCCCAAATAACTTCCCAACATTTCAAACACAAAAAAGACATGAAGGGGATCGACACTATATTTTTTTTCCTTTTTAATTCCAGGCTTACGTAGATTTGGAAAGGGAATGAAATCGAGGAGGCGTCTGGAAAGGGGAGGGAATAAAACAGACAGAACGTTTTGTTCCCCGGTCCATAATTCTGTCTGTTGCATTTACGTCCGGGATTAACTCTTTGTGCCTATGTAAGAGGGTTCGTCATTGTTTTAAAATGAGATGGTGTGTCTTGATTGATTTCAGCGAAGGAAATTTAGACTATACAGTAAAAGGCAAAGGTTCCCCTCGCATTTATGTGCTAGTCATTCCCAACTCTAGGGGCGGTGCTCATCTCCGTTTCAAAGCTGAAGACCAGTGCTGCTGAAGACGTCTGTGGTCATTTGGTGCGGCATGACTCAACACGAAGGCGCACGGAACGCTGTTCCCTTCCCACCAAAGGTGGTTCCTATTTTTCTACTTGCATTTTTTACGTGCTTTCAAACTGCTAGGTTGACAGAAGCTGGGACAAGCAACGGGAGCTCACTCCGTTACGCGGCGCTCGGGATTCGAACCGCAGAACTGCCAACCTTTCTGATCGACAAGCTCAGCATCTTAGGCACTGAGCCACCGCATCCCTTCCTTTCGAATCTTGCATTACGCTTCCCTAAGCTCAGGAATACATCTTAGCTTCAGGCCACAGGAAGCTAAATTTTCTCAGCCACACCTTTAAGCAGCTGAAAAAGTACTTCAAGACCTGTCAATCTTGATTTCCAGGGCAAATTAAAACAACTGTGTTTTTTTTTAAAGCAATTTTACAGTGATTTGCATTAATACTAATGGTTTAAATGCTGCATCCTTCAGGCTGTTAAATGCTAATTTGCTTCTGAAAAATTATGTGTTAGTTTTTTTTTAAAGCATTCCATTAGGTGTAGGTGTGTGTGTGGTGTGTGTGTGGTGTGTGTGTGTGTGTTCCAGCATAACTCTGGAATGCCTGGAGCAATTTCAACTTGGTACACAGATGACTTACTCTCTGGAAACAAATACTGGGGGTAAGGCCCCCCCTAAAACCCCTCGGAGTGTGTGTATGTGTGTGTTCTGTTACGATACAGCCTGTTGTGCTTAAAATGGCTTCTACTGTACTGCCGTAAAATGGCTTCCGGTGTACAGGGCAGTGGAGTTGCCATGGTAATGGTTTCATAGTACTCACAAGATGGGGTCGCTTTGGTAAGAGGGAAAATCCAACATTAGAAATTACATTTGGTCCGGACATTTCCCTCCTAGAAATAATGCCGGGCAACATTGGTTATGAGCTAGTAAATAATAAGTGGAGCTATTGTCAATCAAGACGCAACCTAGGACAAAAATTATGACTGGAGAAGAGATTGTGTTAACGTCTTCTTTGGCATCCACATGAATTGAAAAAAAATAAGTCTTATGGATTTATCCCTGGGGTTTTAATCTAGGCTTGTAGATCTCCAATTCCGAAGTGTTTGCATACCAGTTTTATACTTTGTTGGGTGCTCTCAAATTTTTAGATAGCCTCTTGCATTCTAGTTCCTTGAGCTTTTCCGCAATTAGAGCCCGAGCGGCGAAATTTGTCCCAAACTTCCCTTCCGTTATGATTATATTTACCGGCCTCGCTTTGAACTCGGGGTCTCGGAGATGGCTTGGCACACAGGGAGCACTGAAGGGATTTAGACAGCTTAAACTTCTGGCAGGTCCTCCGAGATGCTGAACCGAGTCTTGAAAAGTTCAGCAACAACGGATGGAAACATAGAGCGAGGGGATTTTTTTTCCTCACCCCTCCCCAAAACGTAAAGTTTGGCTCCCACAGGCTCCCCAACGGGCTTCCTCCTCGGGGTAGCGATCAAAAATTGGTTTTGGGAGAAACCTGGCTTTCGATGGCATCGTTTTTGCAAATATAAACATAGGATGGGAGGCCCTTCGTAATGTCGATTGAAATGCTCAATTGATTACAGCAAGTTTACCTGGGGTTTCCCTGTAAATTATTAGCTCATGTTTCTGGAATCACATTGGAACCCCAAATGGTCTTGGGCAGCAGTAATCAACTGGTGATCCGTGAGAAAATTTTGGTAGTCCACAGAAAAAATTATTTGCATTATTTATATTGCACTAAATCAGGGGTCCTCAAATTACGGCCCCAGGGAGGGATACGTGCAATGGACGCTTGTGTTGCTGCAGAGAGTCTCCCCCTTCGGGGTCTTTTTGTGTGGGTAGGAGGGGGGAAGAAATTCCGACTTGGAGTCTGCTTCAGCCTCCTGGTGGGGGGATTGGGTGAAGGCTGGAGGAAAGCAGGGTTGGGCTTCAAAAAATTTTAGCAAGGGGATCTCTGCCTGGTTGCTGGGTGGGCATAGCTATGGTTGGCGTGGCCTATTCGGCTTCGTGCACCATGGTTACAGGGGGCATTTTTGCCCTCTTTGGGCTCCGGAGGCTTTCCCTCGAGTCTCCGGGAGTGTGAAAATTGGCCTCGCCAGGCTCTGGAGGCCCTCTGGAGGCTGGAAATGGGCCCAAACGTCCGGTAAGCGTTTTCCACCCTCACTTGGCTGGCCCCGCCCACCCTCCTCTCCCAGGAGTCACCACCAACCGCCCCACCCACTCCACACATGCCCTGCACTTACCTTCATCCCAAATGGGCCGCGTGGGTGTCTCCTGGGAGGAATGGGCGTGCCAGCCAGGAATGGGATTTGGGGCTTCTTCGAACCTGCACAAAATCCTAGCTAGATAGTTCTCCCGAACCCATGCAAACTCCCAGCTGCCCACCCCTGGATAGTGGGTGGGTGGGTGGGTGGGTTGGGAAGCACCTTTCCTCCTGTATGCAATCAAAGCTCAGCAAGAAATGTTTAGCTTAGCCTTGGGGTGGCGCTTTGTTCTAACCAAACTTTGAAACTTTTTAAGGAATTAACTTCGAATTGCTAATTCCTTGCTCCAAGGAGGCTGATATTTTAGACTCCATTTCACTGCTGTGTTGGAAGAAATGTTACTGCAGGGATGACTGAAGCCTAGGAGAGTTTCCAGATGAGTAAGGAAAGCACACACAACACCCATTTTCCGTTCTTCTCTAGAGAACAGAGCGCAGAGACAAGGCTGTTTTATGACTCCGGTTTAAAATTGAACAGTGATATATTATATATATTATAATAATATATATTATTTACTATATATTTACTATACATTTACTATACATTTACTATACATTTACTATATATTAGTGTTGTGGCCCAGCAGGAGCCGTTGGAGCTGCCACCAGACTCCGACAACGAGGGGCCCTATGAGTCGGTTCTGAAGGATGTGGTGGATCCTGGGTAGGGTTCCGACTCCAAGCAGGGCGCAGAGAGGCTGGTTGGTCACCAGGAGGCGCCTGAGCCTTGGACCAGTGGGGAGGAGACAAGGGAGAGTGATCCTGACGTCATGCATTGGAGCAGTGGGGAGGAGACAAGGGAGGTGGTCCTGGACACCTGGCAATGGAGAGCTAATAGGCGTAAGGAACAGTTACACAGTTACAGGAGATAATTGCACTCAGCTGGTGGTGATTAGGCTCATCTCAAGACTATAAAGGAATGATTGCGCACACGCTCATCGCAGGAATCAACATATTCACTAGAGCTGAAGAAGCTATCATGGCTAGCTTGGCAGGCTGGATTGCTGCCAAGGTTAGTCTGTGCTGGATTGCTGCCAAGGTTCCTGTCTTTGTGTTAATAAATCCTTGAAGTATCTTTGTCTTGGCGTGCTTTGGTGTAGGGGGGTCAGAACAGGTGGGCTATTGGTTGACTGGTGGGCACGTATCCATCCCAGGGGCCGTAGTTTGAGGATCCTTGATTGAGTGCAATATAAAAAAATGCAAATCATTTTTCTGCAGACCACCAACATTTTCAGGTTGGACCATGAACCACGAGAGACAGTGGGAAACATCAACGACAAACTTTTCTGCACATCCTATTTCCTGATCTTATGGAGAATTTCAAAAGTCAGATTAATTCATCTGGAAGAGTCGGTCAAAGGAAACATTGGGGTTCAATTAAAAATATTCCAGGAGCCTTGGGAAAGTCTATTCATCCACAAAGCTTTGCGTGCTCTTTGCAAAACTCCAGGTGCAATCGAAGTAAATCGCTTTAATTTTTGGTCAATCAAGCCAGCTATTCATTCAAATGTTGGAAGAAATGTCCTTCTGGGTTCGGTTTCAAGTGGGGGAAAAGACACTGGAAACATGGAGGCTGTTTGGAAAGATGGTTTAATGGTGGACAGGATCACATGGCTTGAGCTCCTGAACAGAAAAGGGGGGTCAGATGCTTCCAGATGTTGGGTGAAGAAGAGAAAAGAGAAGCAGAGATGCTGAAAGTCCCTGGCTTTATACTGTCTGTTCGGCCCCACCTCTCTGTTTCCTGTTCCTGTGTAAGAAAGGTATTCTGATTGGTTATCAGACTCCCATGGGGCCATGCAGGGGCAACTCTCTAGGTTGTGTTTTGAGTCCAGGTTTGGCTGAGCATTGCTTCTTCCCAAGTGTCCTGCAGTGGAAGGCTAATCCTATTTTTGTTATGTAGAGTAGACTAACTCAGGGTCCCCGATGGCCCATTGAGAAAGGCGGGGGGGGGGGGGCTACTAAGAGTGAGCCTGCTTCCTGCCTAAAAACATGTTTCTCCATTTCTGATCCAGGGAAGTATAATATTCTGCCTTTTTCAATCCTTCCCCAGGATATTTCGTTTTTTTTCTAGGAGAGGGGTGGGTGCTCATTTCTTACTCATTCAAACAAACAATCAAACAAGCCAAAAACCATCTAATTTCCCCCCACCACCCCCAATTGCATAACAACACAAGCGAGACTCACAATTTTTCAAAACCAAAAACGAAAAAGGAGGGGGGGAAAAACCCCCATTGGAAGCTGGAGACTTCCTCTTTAAGGGTCTGTGGTATGTTTGAGTCACAAGGGCTCAAAAAAGATTTTAGATCTTCAGCTTGGGTTGATTCCATTAGTCTCAAAAGGGGGTAGGGGGGGTAGGTAACGCAGAACGGCTAAACCGAACTGAAGAAGTGTCTCCACGTTCTTATTTTGCGCAGCGATGAGGTAGGTTGAAAAGAGTTTCATTTTTTTCCTCCCCAATTTTATTTTATTTTTAAATTTTTGCTTCCTTTTATCTTCGGGTCAAAAAAAAAAAACAGAAGTATGTCCGTGGGATGTGGGGGGGGGACTTTTTTCTGCAAAACAGTTCCAGAAAGAAGTGAGAAATTGACCTTTTCATCCAGTCTGCACTTAATTCTTCCCAAATCTGAAAGGGCGCTACGATCCAGGTAAGTCTTTTCAGCCCTTTTTTCTCTCGAGGTTTACAATTGTACAAGTTTGATTTACAGAGTTGGAAGGGACCTTGTAGGTCATCTAGTCCAACCCCACCCACCACCACCCCGCCCAAGCAGGAGACCCTATACCATTTCTGACAGAGGGCAGTCCAGTCTCTTCTTAAAGCTTCCAGGGATGAAGCTCCCACAAATTCTGAATAACAGAGTAATAACAGAGTTGGAAGGGACCTTGTAGGTCATCTAGGCCCAACCCCCTGCCCAAGCAGGAGAACCCCTACCCCATTTCTGACAGAGGGCAGTCCAGTCTCTTCTTGAAAGCCTCCAGGGACGAAGCTCCACCACTTCCGAAGGCAACTTCTGTTCCATGGGTTGATGGTTCTCCCTGTCAGAAATTTCCTCCTTATTTCCAGGTTGAATATTCTCCTTGGTCAGTTTCCATCCATTCTTCCTTGTCTGGCCTTTCGGGTGCTTTGGCAAATAATAGTTTGGAAAAGTTTGAAGATTAGCCGCGCCCTCTACCAAACGCAGGGCCCGCGATGGGTTAATACGATTTGAATTGCAACTGTGATGATAATTTATACTGTTGGATCACCACTGTAATAGTAATAATAGCAATAGCAATAGCAGTTAGACTTATATACCGCTTCATAGGGCTTTCAGCCCTCTCTAAGCGGTTTACAGAGTCAGCATATTGCCCCCAACAACAATCCGGGTCCTCATTTTACCCACCTCGGAAGGATGGAAGGCTGAGTCAACCCTGAGCCGGTGAGATTTGAACAGCCGAACTGCAGAACTGCAGTCAGCTGAAGTAGCCTGCAGTGCTGCATTTAACCACTGCGCCACCTTGGCTCTAAGCCCCTCCCCCCTTGGGATTGACTCCTCCTGAGTCAAAAAAAAAAATAAAAGATGGATGGCTTAAATTGCGTTGCAAAAGTTAAAGCCACCAGGTGGAAGGTTTGGAGAAGAATTCAGGGACCTGTTATCTGTTTGAATTCATCGCTCCTGGGGGAGAAGACGGGATTGTGTGTGGTTGAGTTGTCCAATTTTATTCCGCCCCCCGCCGCACTGGTTCAGCCGCATTGTTTCTAACTTTTATCGCGAAAGCTGCAGGCAGCCTTGATATCTATCCCACGTCCTGCTGTAGGGAACCTCCTTAAAAAATATCTTTAGAAAGTTCGCTAAATAGGAGGCAAAGCTCAGCTGGATTTTCAGAATGTGTCTCTTTAAGGCTGGATTTTAACGATTTATACCCAGAGTGGCCCTTTTGCAATCGTATTGGAATTACAATTTCATTTGTTTTAAAACACATGACTCATGCCCTGCCTGGAAACCTGTCAAAGGAGAGTCATAAAAGCGGAAAACAGGCCCGTCCTCGGCTTAACAAGCTTGTTTAGTGACCGTTAGAAGGTTACCACATCACCGTGACAAAGGGACTTATGACCAGGGGTGGGGTTGAAAATTTTCAGCAGCCGGTTCTCTGCCAGGTTGCTGGGTGGGTGTGGCCACGGGGGCGTGGCCACTTGGCCAAAGCGGGGTGAACTTTCCCTGAGCCTCCGGGAGTGTGAGAATGGCCTCCCCTGTGCTCCCGTGGCCCCCCGAGGCCAGGAAACAGGCCCATTTCTTGATTTCCGGAACTTCCGCTAGGCCCAGTTTTCCTCCATCCCGGAGCCTCTGTGCGAGCTCTGCACTTACTTGATGAATGGGCCGCTTGGAGATTCCTGGGAGGGAGGGATGAAGTGGGCATGGCCAGCCGGTCCTATTCGGCGAACCTGGTGCGAACCGCTGAATCCCAACCCTGCTTATGGCCTTTTTCCAATACTACCGTTGCAGCATCCCCGTGCTCACACAATTTACATTCGGATCTTTGGCAACTGGCTCATATTTATGATGGTTATGCAAACCGTCCCGGGGGTCACGTGATTCCCCCCCCCCCTTTGCAACCTTCTGACAAGCAAGCAAAGTCAGCGGGGAAGCTGTATCCACTTAACAACCTGTGTTCCTAATTTCACCGCCGCCGGCTGGCCGTCCCAGGGGAGGGTCTTCTCTGTAGCTGCGCCGGCCCTGTGGAACGATCTACCCGTAGAGATCCGGACCCTTACCACCCTTCCGGCCTTCCGTAAAACAGCCCCAGGCCTGGCTGTTCCGGCAGGCCTGGGGCTGTTGATCAATATCCAGCCGCACTTAAGAGAGAATGGATGGTGTGGGATTTTAATAATTGTAACTTTTATCTTAAATTTTTAAATGCTTCTTTTATCTTGCCTGTAAGCCGCCCAGAGTCCCAAGGGAGTGGGCGGCATACAAATTTTATTAAATTGAAATTGAAAACTTAACCACCGTGGCAAAGAAAGGTTGCAAAAGGGGGCCAAACTCTGTTAACACATTTCTGAATAATGTAATCTCAATTCGGAACTCACCTGTGGTCCTAAATCAAGGATCGGCTGTGTTTGGATTAATTTCATTCTTGCGCATTGCGTGTCCCCCTGCCTAGAAACCGGCCAAAGGAGAGTCATAAATGTAAATACATCTTAACAGGTGGAAATTACGCCTCGCTAAATAGGTTTTTTTCTCCTTTTATGGCTTAGGACAAATGTGGTTAGAAACCTGGCTCAGATAAAGAATTAAAGCTGGGCTGTTGGTTTGTTATATTTATTATAACAAACCAACAGCCCGAATTATATTCAAATACATTTCATGAGTTAAGCTAATTGTTTGATCGCAATGAGAACCATCAACCCATGGAACAGAAGTTGCCTTCGGAAGTTGTGGGAGCTTCGTCCCTGGAGGCTTTCCAGAAGAGACTGGATTGCCATTTGTCAGAAATGGTGGAAGGTCTCCTGCTTGGGCAGGGGGTTGAACTAGATGACCTACAAGATCCCTTCCAACTCTTGTTATTCTATCCCATCCTTGGATTCTACAGTTTATCTTCCTGCCCTGTAGATATGGTAAGTCAGCAAAGCCGTGGATTTTAGAACAGTAAGTAAGTAAGTAAGTAAGTAAGTAAGAAAGAAAGAAAGAAAGAAAGAAAGAAAGAAAGAAAGAAAGAAAGAAAGAAAAAGAGAAAGAAGTAAATAAACAAACAAACACCAATTTATATTTTGGTCTGGACAGGAGAGAATGGGAACGGGGGCGCAGTTTCAGAACAGGAGTTTCCGAAGTTTCTCCTTCCTTCCTTCCTTCTCTGTTCTCAACTTGGCTCTTCTCCCCCTGCAGGAGAAAAGGGGCCAGGTGAGCGACCTTGCCGGAGAACAAAAAGCTCCCGAGGGAGGGGGGAAGGGCAAGGGGGGGAGGAGGAAGGCTAACATTTCAGCAGCTCAGATTTAGCTCATTGGCCGTGGTGGATGTCAGTGCAAAAAATCTGGTTAGGTGAGTTTGAGAAGCGGGGGAGTTAAACCTGGCTGAAGGGCTGGGAAGGAGGGAGGGAGGAAGTGGAAGAGGAGCAGAGAAGGAGAAGGAGAAGAGAGCAGAAGGAAGAGGTGAGACCCCAGCAAGCCGTGGCTCTCCCGCTTTAAGCCCGGGTAAGAATTTGGGGAGGGGGAGAGCTCTTTGGGAAAGAGCCAATGAAAAGGGAGAGCTCGCTGTCCAGCTGGCTCGCGTAATTGCGCGTTCTCCACTTTCCCTGCGCGGGAAAACCTCCCAGGTGAGCCGGGAAGACAGCCAGGGGAGGATGCCCTCGAGTGGCGCCGCGCGGAGGGGGCTCGGAGACCCTAACCCCCTTCCCTTGGCGCCCCTTTATGGGTGGATGGGTGGGGAGGGGGAGGTCAGAGGGAGCCTTCCCTCGCCGGCTTACCTGGCTTCAAGACAGCTGGAACAAGGTAAAACTTTGGGGAAAGTTTTGCGTTCTACGGAGTTTCTCCATCATCCAGGTCAGCGGTGTTTCTCTCCACCCCCACCCCCTAAAAAAAGGCAACTGGACTTTTCCCCCCTGGGTGGTTTTTGGTTCTTTGGAAACTTCTTAGAGGAAGAGGGAAAGGCATTCCAAGGTAACATAAAACAAGGAAGTCCAGTTGCCGATGGATAAAAGCACCTTGGGTTTTTTTCCCCCTTTCTCTCTCTCTAAAATGGGTCATATACCATCTCACTGGGTCTAGGACACATGAAAGAAAAGAAAAGAAAAAGAAAGGAAGGAAGGAAGGAAGGAAGGAGAGAAGGAGGATGGGAGAAGAAGGAAAGAAAGAGAGAAAGAGAGAGAGAGAAGGAAAGAAAGAGAGAAAGAGAAAGAAAGAGAAGAGAGAAGGAAGGAAAGAGAAAGAAAGAAAGAGAGAGAAAGAGATAAGGAAGAAAGAGAGAGAGAAAGAGAAGGAAGAAAAAAGAGAGAGAGAAGGAAGAAAGAGAGAGACAGAAGGAAGGAATGAAAAAAAGAAAGAGTAAGAAGAGGGTGGGAGGATGGGAGAAGAAGGCAGGCAGGCAGGCAGGCAGGCAGGCAGGCAGGCAGGCAGGCAGGCAGGCAGGCAGGCAGGCAGGCAGGCAGGCAGGCAGGCAGGCAGGCAGGCAGGCAGGCAGGCAGGCAGGCAGGCAGGCAGGCAGGCAGGCAGGCAGGCAGGCAGGCAGGCAGGCAGGCAGGCAGGCAGGCAGGCAGGCAGGCAGGCAGGCAGGCAGGCAGGCAGGCAGGCAGGCAGGCAGGCAGGCAGGCAGGCAGGCAGGCAGGCAGGCAGTCAGGCAGGCAGGCAGGCAGGCAGGCAGGCAGGCAGGCAGGCAGGCAGGCAGGCAGCAAGGCAGGCAGGCAGGCAGGCAGGCAGGCAGGCAGGCAGGCAGGCAGGCAGGCAGGCAGGCAGGCAGGCAGGCAGGCAGGCAGGCAGCAGGCAGCAGGCAGGCAGCAGGCAGGCAGGGCAGGCAGGCAGGCAGGCAGGCAGGCGAGGCAGGCAGGCAGGCAGGCAGGCAGGCAGGCAGTCAGGCAGGCAGGCAGGCAGGCAGGCAGGCAGGCAGGCAGGCAGGCAGGCAGGCAGGCATGCAGGCAGGCAGGCAGGCAGGCAGGCAGGCAGGCAGGCAGGCAGGCAGGCAGGCAGGCAGGCAGGCAGGCAGGCAGGCAGGCAGGCAGGCAGGCAGGCAGGCAGGCAGGCAGGCAGGCAGGCAGGCAGGCAGGCAGGCAGGCAGGCAGGCAGGCAGGACAATTAACAGTGGACAGCTTCCCTCCAGAAATTGTGGGTGCTTCAACACTGGAGGTTTTTTTAAAGAAGAATTGGACAGCTATACCAGAACGGTATAGGGTTTTCCTGCCTGAGCAGGGGGTTGGACTAGAAGACCTCCAAGGTCCCATCCAACTCGGTTATTCTGTAATAGAAACGACTTTTGAATTCCTTTTGGGTGCGTTTGGCTTTAAGGCAAACTTTAAAGGGCTTTGATAACTTGGTGGGGGGTTATTCCCCTTGGCAAGGCTGGGGCTGGGTTCTTACACTTGGTGTGCTGGGAAGGAATGCAGAGAAGGGGATCATTTTAATGATGACTCTTCCTCAGATAGAATGATTTTTTTTAAAATTTCTCCCAGAACATGCTTTTTATTTTTTTTATTTTTTTACCGCCATCGACTTTGGAATCTCATATGAAAAACAGGGATGATTGACCAGTGGAGATGATTATTTAAGACTTATTTTTTATTAATTATTAATATTACTATAAAATACTACTATAAATTATTACTACTATAAATTATTATGATTATGAATTGTCACACAGTCAGCCGAATGTTCAGACTGGGTTTGGCACTTTTGTCTCCCGATCGCCGAAGGCAAATCCGGATGTTTGATGGTGTTACAGATATCATTATTATTATAAACTTTTATTCATTAAACATGAAACAGTCAACTGAACATTTAAAAATGCGTCACAAATACGTTGACTGATGCTAATGATTGATACGGGTTGCTGCCAGCATCCAGGTATCAACCAAGTGTCTTCTGAAAATGTATGTTGTTCCGAGTAGCATATTATTATTATCATTATACTTTATTCTTTAAACATGAAACTCAGTCAACTGAACATTCAAAAAGTGTCACAAATACCATTGACTGGTGTTAATGGTTGATACAGGTTGCTGCCAGCATGCTAGGTATCAACCAAGGGACCTTCTTAAAAATATGATGTTCCTAGTAGCGCGGTTTTCTGCAGTGTTATTGCTGGAAGCTGCAATTCATTGATGTATCTTATAAAATTCTTGGACATGGTGCCAAGTGCCCCAATGACAATGGATATCACTGTTTATTATGTAGTTAATCTTGGGTGAGATTCACAGCCTTTGGGGCTGGTTGGTAGCTCAACAGCTCGAGTCCTAACCAAGGACCTAGGAACTGTTAAGGTAACGTCGGAGGATATAAGCTGTTCCAAGTAGGGAGGTTTTTTTTGTAGAATCAGAATGTTCAAGTCGATAAATTCAGAATTTCCAAATATCGAGGGAGCCCTTTGGGTATTGCTCCAAGGGCTCCAATTACAATCGGGACAACACACGATTTCTTTTTCCACAGTCGCTCAACTTCAATTTGCAAGTCCCGGTACTTTGTGATTTTTTTCTGCTGCTTATCTTCAATTCGTGCATCTCCGGGTATTGCCAATGTCAATGAACCAAACTTTTTTCTTTTCAACTATGGTTATGTCAGGTGTGTTGTGGGCTAAGTGCCTGTCAGTCTGGATTCTGAAGTCCCACAAGATCTTGACTTTCTCATTCTCTAAAACCTGATGTTCCAGTGGTTTTTGCTGTACTCAAATCCAAACTTCTGGCACAATTTCCAGTGAATGATTTTAGCAACTCGGTCATGGCGTTGTAGGTAGTCAGTTTCTGAAATTTTGCTGCACCCACTGATCAAATGGTCGGACGTCTCATCCTTCTTCTTCTCTTCTTCCTCCTCCTCCTCCTCCTCTCCTCCTCCTCCTCCTCCTCCTCCTCCTCCTCCTCTTCTTCTCCTCCTCCTCCTCCTCATTATTATTATTATATTATTATTATTTGGTTAATCTTTGGTGAGATTCACAGCCTTTGGGGCTGTTGAATATTATTATTATTATTGTTATTATCATCATCATATCATCATCTCAATTCACAGTCTGGGACTGGTTAAAACTTAACAGTTCAAGTCTAATTAATCAAGGACCTAAAAGTGGTTAAGTACATAGGCAGTTCTGAGTAAAACATTGTTGTTGTTTTTTTTTGCAAAGTCAGGATATTCAAAATTCCGAATTTCCACGCATCTAGGCAATCCTTTGGGTACTGCTCCAAGGGCTCCTCTTACTATTGATACAACCATTGATTTCCTCCTCCACAGTCGTTCAACGCCAATTTGCAAATCACGATATTTTGCTATTTTCCCCCACAGCGTTTCTCTTTTAACTCGTGCATGCTGTATTGCAATATCAATTGAAACAGATCCCTCTCCCCCCTTATCCACAATAGTGATGTCAGGCGTGTTGTGGGCCAGATGTCTGTCTGTTTGGATCTGTAGGTCCCCCGGGATCCTGGCTTGCTCATTGTCAAGAACTTTACCAATTGGGGGTTCCCTGTCATTTTTCCTGTATTCGAACCCAAACTTCTGGCAACGGTTCCAATCTGTGATTTGGGCAACTTGATTATGATGTGGTAGACAATCAGTCTGTGTTGTTGTTGTTGTTGTTGTTGTTGTTGTTACTATTATTATTGACCAGCGGCTTAATTTTCCTGTCAAACTGGAACAGCCGAGGTGGCACAGTGGTTAGGGTGCAGTACTGCAGGCCACTGACTGTTATCTGCAGTTCAGCGGTTCTAATCTCACCGGCTCAGGGTTGACTCAGCCTTCCATCCTTCCGAGGTGGGTGAAATGAGGACCCAGACTGTGGGGGCGATATGCTGACTCTGTAAACCGCTTAGAGAGGGCTGAAAGCCCTATGAAGCGGTTTATAAGTCTAACTGCTATTGCTATTGCTATTTATCTTCTATATTTATTTATTCTTCTGGAATGGGAATTGAACAGCTGTTCACTTTTAAAGCAGAAAAAGAGCGTGTATCATTAGTTTACCTATAAGAATTTTTACTGGGATGGCTTGATTTCTTTTTAAATGGTGAGCTTTCATCAGCTGTTTTGCACAGACAGTTATGAAGTGATTTGGGTTAGTAGGAAATTGCTATTGCAATACTCCTAGGAGGAGACAGTTCTGATCCTGAATTATTTGGACAGGTTTGTGAGTAGAAATGTGACTTGTGCTCCTATCACTTAGACTCAATCTCTCGTTGACTCAACAAGCTGCTTCTGTAATTTTCCACTTGATAATGAAAATATCTATCGGAAAAGCTGTGCAGAATTGTAAGATTTAAAGATGCATCTCCTCTCCCTTCGCCCATGGAGGACATTCAGCTGATCTTAACTCTATAAACTTTTCTTTCTGCATTTCAGAACAATGTTTCCCTATCATGGGCATTTCGGGTTTTTTTGGAGGGGGAGGAACCCAAAATATTGTCCCTCTTGCAAGGAACATTTCACTTAATTTCTTTCCAGGATCTCTTAGCTCAGGTGTGTATGATTGCAAAGTTGCGTGTTCATTTGGGCAGGAGCCGAAGCCCGGGGAAATCAACACAATGGATGCTTTGAAGGAAGAAATTAGAATAAGAGAAGAAATTGTCTGTTGGTTGGTGGTTTTGTTTTTTAGTAGACAAAAGGCATATTACTTTATAAGTCTAACTAAAAAAGGAACCGTTCAGTTTTGTTTCCCCTGCTACACATTGTACGGTGAGAAAGTCTGTTGCTTGAAAGATTGTTTCTCAGCTAATTGGTTTAGACGACAACCTTAAACACTCAAAGAGCCATTGGGACCCCTTCCCCACTGAAAAAAAAAACACCGGGAGCAACAACGAAACCTTTCCCATGTCTGGCTATTTCCTGAGCGGCCACAAAATTAGTATTGTATGCGTAGTTGAATTAAACGTTCTTCTTTTCTTTCTGAAACTTTTCTTTCTTGGTTGATCCATGGTTGAATACCTCAAAATTGTCTGCTGGCAGGTATCACACATTGGTGGCTGTGATGCAAATTTTGAGCGACAGGGAGCCGCAGCAGAGGAATGAAAGAGCCACATGCAGCTCCTATCCTGTCCTATTATTTCTATTCTATTCTATTCCATATTCTATTCTTTCTATTTCTATCCTATCCTATTCTATTATTTCTATTTCTATCCTATCCTATCCTATTATTTCTATTCTATTCTATTCCCTATTCTATTCTTTCTATTTCTATCCTATCCTATTATTTCTATTCTATTCTATTTCTTATTCTATTATTTCTATTTCTATCCTATCCTATTATTTCTATTCTATTCTATTCCCTATTCTATTATTTCTATTTCTATCCTATCCTATCCTATTATTTCTATTCTATTCCCTATTCTATTCTTTCTATTTCTATCCTATCCTATTATTTCTATTCTATTCTTTTCCCTATTCTATTCTTTCTATTTCTAAGCTATCCTATCCTATCCTATCCTATCCTATCCTATCCTATCCTATTATTTCTATTCTATTCCCTATTCTGTTCTGTTCTGTTCTATTCTTTCTATTTCTATCCTATCCTATTCTAAATATGTCGGGATTTCATTCCAATAATCAGTGCAGGGAGAGTCAACAGGAGTCAAAATCCAAGGCCTTTGGAAAGGATCTGAGTGAGCAGACCTACCAAACATTTGCCAATATTTTCTACAGTTCACCATCAAAACGCTCTTCTCCTTCACTCCGGTCTTAATCCCATCAGTTTTCCTGATGGGATTAAGATATTGTCTTATCTTCTTCTTCCTGGCAGGAAAGGAAGGGATATTTCTGGTTAAACAGTAAGAGGGGTTTTGCTGACACTTTTACGTCTGGTCTGAAACGGTAGGTTGAGGGTCTCCTGCTTGAGCAGGGAGTTGGACTAGAAGACCTCCGAGGTCCCTTCCAACTCTGTTATTCTGCAATTCTGTCAGGGTTTCCTGCTGCATCAGGGGGCTGGACTAGAAGGCCTCCAAGACCCCTTCCAATTGTTATTCTGTAATTCTGCTTGAGCAGGGGGTTGGACTAGAAGACCTCCGAGGCCCCCTTCCAACTATGTTATACTGATATTCCTGCTTTATGTAGATATTTTGATAGCTCGGAATTGGGTCTCTAGCCAAGGGTGCTTGAGTTCCTTGCAATTTTCTAAAATGAAATGCACAAGCCAAGAATCGTGACAGCCCAGTTATCAAATTCTTCTCGTTTTCCCCTCCTCGAGGATGGAATGGATGAACTATTAACCAGGACTCCTAAATTATTGCAAGGTACACTTGCTGTTCTCCTAATCCAGACATCTGAAGAGAGAGGATCACATTCTCCATTTTTTGTTTTGTTTTTTAGGGTGGCTCTTTATCTTTGATCCTTATTTATGCGGGTAGCAAGTAAGAATTGGGGCTGCACAGCTGGAGGCCAAAGACATTTTCCCAGGTCAGCCTAATCTTCACTCACATCAGCTAACCACTATCTATTCTATTCCCTTTGTCAGTCTACTTGAAAAACGCCCCTAGATCTTATTAAATAGCATATCAAAGGTGGCTTTAGAAAACCAGTTCGGTGTAGGAGTGAAGAGGGCTCAGTTTTGAAACAGGGAGGCTGTGAGTTTTAGTTCTGCCTCGGGCACCAAAGCCAGCTGGGTGACTTTGGGCCAGTCACTTTCTCTCAGCCCTAGGAAAGAGGCAATGACGCAAACCTTAACCCTAACCCTAATCCTAACCCTAACCCTAAACCCTAATCCTAAACCCTAACCCTAAACCCTAAACCCTAACCCTAAACCCCTAACCCCAAACCCTAACACTAACCCTAAACCTAACCCCAAACCCTAAACCTAAACCCCTAACCCCAAACCCAAACCCTAAACCCTAACCCTAAACCCCTAACCCTAACCCTAAACCCCAAACCTTAATCCTAACCCTAACCCTAAACCCTAATCCTAAACCCTAACCTTAACCCTAACCTTAACCCTAAACCCTAACCCTAAACCCTAACCCTAACCCTAAACCCTAATCCAAACCCCTAACCCCAAACCCTAACCCTAAACCCTAAACCTAACCCTAAACCTTAACCCTAAACCCTAACCCTAAACCCTAACCCCAACCCTAAACCCTAACCCTAACCCTAAACCCTAACTCTAACCCTAAACCCTAAACCTAAACCCTAACTCTAACCCTAACCCTAACCCTACCTTGGCCAAGGGGTTTGCGGAAGCGGTTTTCAAGAATCGAATACAATTGGAAAGGGGAAACACGGACCCTAGTTCTACATTCAGCTCCTCCTCCTCCTTCCCCGCCTCCTCTTCTAACCCTAACCCAAACCCTAACCCTTAACCCTAAACCCAAACCCCAAACCCTAAACCCCTAACCCTAACCCCTAACCCCAAACCCTAAACCCTAAACCCTAACCCTAAACCCAAACCCCAAACCCTAACCTAAACTCCAAACCCTAACCATAACCCCAACCCTAAACCCTAACCCTAAACCCTAACCCTAAACTCTAACCCTAACCCTAACCCTAAACCTTAAACCTTAAACCCTAACCCTAAACCCTAACCCTAAACCCTAACCCTAACCCTAAACCTTAAACCCTAAACCCTAACCCTAAACCTAACCCTAAACCCTAACCCTAAACCTAAACCCTAACCCTAACCCTAACCCTACCTTGGCCAAGGGGTTTGTGGAAGCGGTTTTCAAGAATCGAATACAATTGGAAAGGGGAAACACGACCCTAGTTCTACATTCGTTCCTCCTCCTATGAATGTCTGCAAGAGATGTCTGCAAGAAACACCCAGCTCAGAGAGCAACAAGGACTTCCCCAGCCCCTCCCCCCTCCTCCCTCCAAACCCCACTCCCTTGTAGCACTGATGATGTTGCCCAGTTGGGTTTGCAATCAAGGTCAAAAACCAAACAGATCGTATTCTGACAAGAGAGGTGGAAAGCCTTGAGAAAGCTCGCTTGACTTAGCTGGTGCCTTTGCAACGTGATTCTCCAATGAAAACCAGTTTTAAGATTGCGGTCATGAATAATAAGAAGAGGCGATTGAGAAGGGAATTCAGAAGAAATTGGGAACTTTCCGAAGAATTTTCACCACCAAAGATTCCACAGAATTGAAGTTGTTTTCATTAGCAATAAAAGTACCAATGGTTAAAATGAGATTAATCACATGAAAAAAGGCATGATAGTCCCGGCTTTTTCTTGGTCATCATGCTGGCTGGCGTTGGGCAACCTCAACATATATATATATATTTTGCTTGCTTCATTCATAGTGTGACTGGATTTTGAGCACACAAACACACCCCAAAAAGCTTCACAATCCAATTGTGTTGCATTTGCTGTTATTCATCTTTGAATTGAACCTTACATTAGGAAGCAAAATGGCGGCAAACTTTTAACGGCTTACCTGTTATGTAAACAAACAAACAAAAATCACGAAAAGATGTCAGCAACTTAAAATGGGTAGCTGCGGTTTTTTGGCACAGATAACTAGTGGAGGGTTTGTTGTTGTTGTTTTGTACAACACACAATTCCAGACTTCATTAAACCGTTCCGTCAAGCAGAGGCCCCTAAAAATGGAGTCTGGATTATGGATTGGATTCCGCGGTGTTCATATTTTGATTTGCCTTTAAAAAAATAATTGCAAAGAAGAAGCAATATTTTGACTGATGTCAACTTCCTTTATCTTAGTCAGCCTTTGTTCTCTTCCTGGGTACGTGCTGTATTTGGCCAACAAAGCTTCCCACTCTTCTCTCGAGGCAACAACTCTTGAGTTTGGTGGATTGCAGAAACGCAAAGTGGAGTTGAACTCTAGGAGTGAATGGACAGGAAGCCACCAAGAAGCTCTAGATCTGTAGGCTGGATTTGAAAGTTTTGTTTCATCCTAAGAGGGGCGGTGAGAAACCATTTGGCACCGAGCCATGAAAGCTGCGAGTCGCCAGGAATTCAGGTTGATATGAAAGAGTTTCTCTTTTGTTCCTAGCATAGCTTCAGGATCTCTTGGTGGTCTCCCCTCCAATTAAAAAAATTATCTGCTTTGCTTTTCTGCTGCCATTGTTGGGATTCTATACATCGTAGGTGTGGTTCAAATGTATTGCTAAATTGTGGATGAAAACTCCAGCCTGGTTTGAATGAGTGTTTGGTTATAGACGTACGTTTAGTGCATATAATCTATCTATATAAAAGGCAAATACCGCTCACTCATCACGAAATCTCCAGAACCGTAAAGCCTACAAACTTGAAATTTGGCAGATATGTTCCTCTTGGCTTCTAGGTGCTCACTAAGAAAGGATTTTTCGAAATGACCATCAGATCATTAGTAATTCTTATACAGTAATTAACACGCTCTGATGCTAAGGAGTTCTACTCCCCCTCCCCACCTGAAAAGAACTCTGTTCCAACTGCCAGTTGCCTCACCTCCCGTTACCTCAGTTCAAACTGACAGACGTTCCACTCCTTCACTCAGGAGCCGTCTGGGGCTCCTTTCAGTACTAAACGTCGGTACCTCACCATAATGTTTATGCCTTCCACCTATGGAATTGCTTCCGGATTCAAGGTGGCAGGAGCGATATTCCTTATGTGTTTCAATCACTGACCACCACTGAGTGAACCGGATTTCTCCTGCATAGCCCAATCACATAGTCTCAAAGTATCCAGCTAGTGTTGTGTAAAGCAAATCTGGGGACAGGTGATTTAATGCATTGGACTTGGGAGTCTACACTGAATGTTTCACGATATGCTTCAACCCATTGCTTTCGGCATCACTGGATTTTCCTCTGTGCAACCCTTGATCTACGAATCTCTCATTTGGATGTGAATATTTAATAATCATCGCACTGCCAGTATGGAATCTGGCTAAATATTATCCAGGATATGAGATCATGTACTTTGGCCTTACATAACCGTGATTTCTGCTGGGAATGGATATGCATTTGTTGAGTAAACAGTGCGCAGGATAATTTAAAGCAGTGTTTCTCAACTTTGGTAATTTAAAAAGGTGGGGAACTTCAATTCCCAGCATGCTAAAAGTGGGGAATTCTGGGAATTGAAGTCCACCCCTCTTAAAGTTCCCAAGGTTGAGAAATACCGGGGCCGGGCATAGAGAGCATGAATTTATTTATTAATTGTTTATGCCGACCCTCCCCCACTACAAGATGACTCTGGTCAGCTATGAATCAATGCTATTTATTTATTAAAAGACTTGCTATTCTGTTATTCATGCGGAAAAATCCCAATGCCTTGTTACAACAGTCGGTCCAGTCCTATGCCTATTATTTCTGAATGAAACTTGAATAGTAGCACAGCTTTAAAAAGCATGCATGGGGTGTGTTGATGGCTGGAAAAAGCTAACCCTAAATGGCTTCTTTTTTAATATCGGGGTGTCTCGCCATTTTGGGATTTCAGACTTTGGCAAAAGCAAATTGTGCATGATTTCTTTTGTTACTCTCTCAGAGCAATCTTGTGCCTGCAAGGAAAAAGGGGGGAAAGAGAGAGAGAGGCAGAGACAGAAAGACAGAGAGAGAGAGAGGCAGAGAGAGACAGACAGAAAGACACACACACAGAGCTAGAGAGAGAGAGAAAGAGACAGAGAGAGAGACAGAGCGAGAAACACACACACACAGAGAAAGAGACAGAGAGAAAGAAACACACAGAAAGAGAGAGAGAGACAGACAGACAAACAGAGAGAGACAGAGAGAGACACACACAGAGAAAGACACACAGAGAGAGACAGTGAAAGAGAGAGAGAGACACAGAGGGAGAGAGAGAGACAGAGAGAGACAGACAGACAAACAGAGAGAGACAGAAAGAGAGAAAGAAAGAGAGACAGAGACAGAGAAAGAGACAGAGAGAGAAGAGGGGAGACGAGAGGAGAGAGAGAAGGACAGAGAGACAGAGAGAGAGAGACAGACAGAGAGAGAGAGAGAAAGAGAGACAGAGAGAGAAAAGAGAGAGAAAGAGAGACAGAGAAAGAGAGAGACACAGAGAGAGAGACAGAGAGAAAGAGGGAGAGACAGAAAGAGAGAAAGAGAGACAGACAGAGAGAGAGAGAGAAAGAGACAGAGACAGAGAAAGAGAGAGAGAGAGAGAGAGAAAGAGAGAGAGAAAGACAGAGAAAAGAAGACAGAGAGAAAGAGAGAGAGAGGAGAAAAGAGAGAGAGAAGACAGAGAAGAGAGCCGAGAGAAGAGAGATGAGAGAGAGAGAGAGAGAGTGTCCTTCCACACTTAATTAATCAATGAACCTTTGTTCCGAGCTGAAGGAGTTAAATAAAAAATTATTCTAATCTCTTTATCCTTGTCACACAGCTCTGGTTATGCCGTAATACACCCAAGAATTTCGGAAGGCAAACACAAGGACAGGGAAATGCTTTCTCCTGGGCTTAAAAGGGTGAAGAATTTTTTTTTTTTAATGGTGCATGCTGGCTTGTGCTGAATATCGGGGCTTATCCCGCTGCGTTTCAGCAGAAAAGGATGTTGGCTTATTGGAAACATTGGTTTTGCTATGTTATTGCTTCATGACCCCGGGTGTCTGAAGAGAAAATGCGAGATGCTAGTTTAAGAGAAGCGGGGAAAGCTTCAGGCTAACCCCGAAAGAGAAAGAACGTGTAGAAGTAAACTTAAGTTTGTTCTTGCGGTAGTTACGAATGGCTTATGCTCGGGGGGGCGATTCTTACGCAAGATTTATGCATAAGCTAGTGACACGTTGCGCAGAAGTAACGCTTGAACGTAATGTTTGCTTGACATATTAAAAAGATCCTTTTCTGTGCAATGTAACGGTATATGCAGGCACTGTGTAAGAGAGGAAAAAATGTACATTATAACACCAAAGGATATTGGTAGTCCTCACTTAGTGACTGCCGCTGGCTCCCGTGCAGTCGCTTTGTGACTGTAGCTAGTTCCCAGTAACTTAGTTTAAGGACTGCAACTGGTTCCCATGAGAACCATGCACTGGTTCCCAACTGCTTCCCAAGGGCCCCCTGTTTAGTGACTGCAACTGGCTCCCATGTCGCTAAATTTATTTATTTATTTATTTATTTATTAGACTTATATACCGCTTCATAGGGCTTTCAGCCCTCTCTAAGCCGTTTACAAATTTTTTAGCAAATTGAGTCAGCAACTTGCCCCCACAGTCCGGGTTCCTCATTTCACCCACCTCAGAAGGATGAAAGGCTGAGTCGACCTTGAGCCGGTGAGATTTGAACCGCTAACTGCAGATCACAGTCAGCTAAGTGGCCTGCAGTACTGCACCCTAACCACTGCGCCACCTCGGCTCCTCATAAATGAACTTTATGACTCAGCTGCTGCAAAGGACACTAATGTCCTTTAGACAAAGTTCTCTCATACAGCGTCCTGTCTTTAACCTGTCGACCCCTCCACCCCCTCTTAGGCAGAAAAACTACAGTTATCTCTTTCTTCCATCGCCTACCGAGCAGGTCCTCAAAGAATGCAAACTGGGAGTTAACAAGCTCTGCGGTGTGATCTTATTTACTTGATAGTAACCCTCCCACTGACGGGCAGTGCCTGCCTGAAACTGACTGGACCTTTAATCAGTTTCACACTGAAGGTTTCTGTCCTCCTGAATGGGCTCACTTAGGTCCCAAAGTTATTATTATTATTTTTTTATCATCTTCTCAATTGAGGAACGCGGTGGCTCTGTGGCTAAGAAGCTGAGCTTGTTGATCAGAAGGTCGGCCATTCGGCAGTTCGAATCCCTCGCGCCGCGTAACGGAGTGAGCTCCCGTTCCTTGTCCCAGCTTCTGCCAACATAGCAGTTCGAACGCACGTAAAAAATGCAAGTAGGAAAAATAGGAACCACCTTTGGTGGGAAGGGAACAGCGTTCCGTGCGCCTTTGGGGGCGTTGAGTCGTGCCGGCCACATGACCACGGAGACGTCTTCGGGCAGTGCTGGCTCTTTGGCTTAGAAACGGAGATGAGCACCGCCCCCTAGAGTCAGGAACGAATAGCACACACGTGCGAGGGGAACCTTTACCTTTACCTAATTGGAAATAGTTGGTATCTGAGACAATTAAACGAAGATGATTTAATACATATGTGTGAGCATGTCAGAGAGTCATTGATTTATAACCACAATGGAGCTTAACAAACGTAACAGAAAAATCATAAACTGGAGCAAAACTCACTTAGCAAATTTCTCTCCCAGCAACATAACTTTTGGGCTCAACTCTAGTTGTAAGTTGAGGACTCCCTGTATGCAAGCCACTTCTATACAAACAGAGAACAACTCCTACTCTCTTCTCGCACTGATGATGTTACCTAGTTGGGTCATGAAATGTCTGCAAGAAAACAACCCAGTTCAGAGAGCACCAAGGGCCCTTCTGTTTTGTGCTTTAAAACTTCTGCACATGCACATAGCCCTCTCCACTGTTTTACATCTTCTATATATATATATATATAAAAGCGAAATACCATTCATGCATCATCACAAAATCTCCAGAACCGTAAAGCTTACAAACTTGAAATTCGGCACATATGTTCCTCTTGGCTTCTAGGTGCTCGCTAAGAAAGGATTTTTCAAAAATGACTATCATTTGTATTTTTTTATACAGTAATTACTGCTCTCTGATACTACTCCCCCTTCCCACCTGAAAATAACTCTGTTCCAACTGCCAGTTGCCTCACATTCCGTTACCTCAGTTCAAACTGGCAGACGTTCCACTCCTTCACTCAGGAACAATCTGGAGCTCCTTACAGTACTAAATGTTGGTACCTCACCAAAATGTCTACGTCTTCTACCTATGGAACCGCTTCCGGACTCAAGGCGGCGGGAGCGATATTCCCTTACGTGTTTCAATCACCGACCACCACTGAGCCAATGGATTGTGAACCAAATTTCTCCTGCATAGCCCAATCACGTAGTTTTGTCGCAAAAGCACGGGTATCCAGCTAGTACATGTATAAAAGACCACTGCCAATATGTAAAATATGCCTGAATAAAATTCCTTTTTGGATTGGGTGAATATTCTGCTCGAATGGTCAGCCCATTTCCCGCTTCCGTTATAATATTCCAGTAGTGCAGCTACTGTTTAGTTACTTGGAGATCTGGATATTTCACGGCCTGTAAACGTTGGTTGCAACATTCCTCTTCAGCTCTTCCTTGTTCGCTCTTAAGCTCGAAATATTTTACAGATCCATTCGATTTCAAAATACGTTTGTGGGCTGTCATTTTAAAACTGGAGATATATTTTTTTTGAAGCAGTTATTCAGAGCCTGGTGGAGGCGGGCTTCCGAGAAAAAGGAAGTGTAGCTGGACACAAGTCAGAACTCTTCATTCTTGCTCTGAATTGCCTCACGGTTTGATTTCAGTTTGGGCTTTATGTTTTCCGCCGTTTAGAAGAGAATTGCCCGAGTTTTTAAATGGTCATTTGCAACCGAGAGACCGAACCGGGTGTCTTCCTGAAGAGGGATAAGATAAGACAGAAAGATCAGCCTTCGGTAAGGATGTGACCTACTACGAAACGCCTTACACCAGGGGGGTCAAACTCGATTTCATTGAGGGCCACATCAGGGTTGTGCTTGAGGGCGTGGCATGGACAGGGTGGGCGTGGCCGGTTTCACCTCACTCGTGTCGGGGGCACCTGTGGCGGCCCAAGTGCTCTGCCAGAGAAAACGGGCTCCCGAGCTCCATTTTCTGCTGCGACAGCCTCCTGCAATCCTCGCTAGCGAAAATGGAGCTCGGGAGGCCCGCTGGCACGTGAGGCTGGTCCTTTGCTGTTTCCAGGGCCAGATCTAAGCACTGGATCCGGCCCGTGGGCCTTGAGTTTGACACCCCTGCCTTAAACCTTTTAGCCGTAATTCTTGAATGCAGTGTTTGGCAGTGGTGGCGATGTGCATGTGGGCTTCATTTTTACACGGAGCGCACAGGGTTTTTTATTTTTATTTCACCGTCAACTTCCCCTGGTTCAATTCCAAGCTTGTTTGTGCAGGGAAATCTTGTAGTGTGTTGATGTCTTTGAGATGAAAGTTGGGCGATCGGCTTCTTAGGGTGGTGACTTGGCAAATCCACCAAACTCAACTGTGGAACATCTCGGTTGACACGTAGTCTGGATGAAATGGGTGAATAGTTGCAGATAATATGGGTAGAGATTAAGAGAGTTGGAAGGGACCTTGTAGGTCATCTAGTCCAGCCCTCTGCCCACGCAGGAGACCCTACACCATTTCTGACGGAGGGCAGTCCAGTCTCTTCTGGAAAGCTTCCAGGGATGAAGCTCCCACAACTTCCGAAGGCAACTCCTGTTCCATGGGTTGATGGTTCTCACTGTCAGAATGTTCCTTCTTATTTCTAGGTTGAATCTCTCCTTGATCAGGTTTCCATCCATTATTCCTGGTCTGGCCTTTGGGGGCTTTGGAAAATAGCTTGACCCCTCTCCTCTCTGTGGCAGCCCCTCAAATATTGGAAGACTGCTATCGTGTCTCCCCTGGTCCTTCTCTTCCCTAGACTAGCCATGCCCGGTTCCTGCAACCGTTCATTGTATGTTTTAGGAAGTCTTCAACTTATGGCCAACAAGCGTGCCTCTGTGAAAGAGAAGCACTGATTCAAAATGAAACTCATTTTGTGCTTATAATTTCCAAATCTCTTTAAGGGGGGAAAAAAAAACCACACATACAAACACGCACGCGCGCACACACGCGCGCGCACACACACACATACAGAGCTTCTCCATAGTTCCACTTAGAATGGATGACTAAGAGTTCTCCATTGTCTCGGGCTATTATTTTGAGCAATGAGGAAATGGATGAGGATTTTGCTTCTCCTTTTTTCCCTTTCATTCTTCTTCTTATTATTTTTTTCAAATCTTAAGGCCTTTTATTCTCTGCAAAAAACCCGACCTAAAGGCAGGTCTGTCCTGCTCTCCAAGTTCACATCAAGAGAGGTGAGATGGAAAAAACTGGATTTTCTCTTGAACAAAACCGGAGGCAGGCAGTCCTAGCAAAAGACTTTTCCGCAACCAGAATGTCCTTCTCACCTCTGTTCTAGCTAGTGCACGAATGATTGACGTCTAAAGGTAAAGGTTCCCCTCGCGCATATGTGCTAGTCGTTCCCGGCTCTTGCGGGCGGTGCTCATCTCCGTTACAAAGCCAAAAAGCCAGCGCTGTCTGAAGATATTTCTGTGGTCATGTGGCTGGCATGACTCAACGTCGAAGGCAGCTGGAACGCTGTTCCCTTCTCACCAAAGGGGGTCTCTATTTTTCTACTTGCATTTTTTATGTGCTTTCGAACTGCTAGGTTGGCAGAAGCTGGGACAAGTAACGGGAGCTCACTCCGTTACGTGGCATTAGGGATTGCAACACAGCAGCAAGCCATGAGGTAACCACACTCGCCGCCTCCTGCACCCCAAAAATAATAAGACCTCCCTGAAAATAAGGCCAAGCGTTTATTTTGGGGCTCAAAAGAAAATAAGACCCTGTCTTATTTTCGGGGAAACACGGCAGGTAGGCAGGTAGATAAGTAGATAGGTAGGTAGATGGGTAGGTTGGTAGGTAGATGGTAGCTGTAGGGAGAGGTGTGTCTGTGTGTGTAAATATAGTAAATACATAGTAAATACATAGTAAATACATAGTAAATACATAGTAAATACATAGTAAATACATAGTAAATACATAGTAAATATAGAAGTATATAATCCTTGTTGTAACTCCCAAGTGTGGTGAGCCTACAAAACAAAACCAAAAAATAACGGCAGGTCACCTGTCTTAAAATACTCGTTTTAAAACCGGAAGAAAAACCCGTTGGACCTATGGATTGCAACCATTCCAGCTGTTGGATTGCAAAGACAGGGGGAGGGGTCTGCTTGCCAGCTGCTGAACAGGAACAGCACTGTAGAAAGCAATAAAGGGGAACCCAGGTTTTCCTGATCAAGGAGCAGATATTTGGTTTCCGGAGTCAAGGGGACCGGGTGTTAAGGAGGCGCTTGGCCGAGTCCCTTTCTGCCTCTGCCTTCAGGGCTCCGTTGAGAGGGCCCCTCTGACGCCTTTGATGCGTTGGCCGTCTTCTCGGGAATGGGAGTTCTGGGGCAATAGCAATAGCAGTTAGACTTATATACCGCTTCATAGGGCTTTCAGCCCACTCTAAGCGGTTTACAGAGTCAGCATATTGCCCCCAACAACAATCCGGGTCCTCATTTTACCCACCTCGGAAGGATGGAAGGCTGAGTCAACCCTGAGCCGGTGAGATTTGAACAGCCGAACTGCAGAACTGCAGTCAGCTGAAGTAGCCTGCAGTGCTGCATTTAACCACTGTGCCACCTTGGCTCCCATGAGATGTGCCTGAATTTTTCTAGGCCAGTGACGGCGAACCTATGGCACGCATGCCAGGGGTGGCACGCAAAGCCCTCTCTGTGGGCACGTGCGCCGTCCCCAGCTGCTCTTCTGGTTTCCAGAACACATGCGGGTCTTCGTGGGCACTGGAGCACTGGAAAACAGCCTGAAAATGGCCCGAAAAATGGCCCAAAACCAGACATGCACGCACCAGCCTGCTGGTCTTTGGGTTTGCAGTGCTCCAGTGTGGGCACATGTACATCCATGTTCCAGTTTGCGCACTCATTGCCAAAAAGGTTCACCATCACTCTTCTAGGCATTGGCTTCGTCCAGGTGTTTTAGATAAGGAGGGTTTTCTGTTGTTCTTTCTCCAGAGGTTTTGTTGTAGACGCATTCGGGTTTTGGCGGCTAAAGAACATTTTTGAGGCCTCTTAATAGGACATTACTCACAGTTTATTTATCTATCTGTGTAGGTATCTATGTATCTCTCCATTTGTCTCATTCATTCGTTTATACATCCATATATCTGTCATCTATCTCTGTCTGTCATCTATTTATCATCTGTTTGTCTGTCTGTTTAGCTATCTATCATCACATTCATTCATTCATTCATTCATTCATTCATTCATTCATATATCTATCTATCTGTCATCTATCTCTGTCTGTCTGTCATCTACTTATCATCTATCTATATATTTATCATCCATATATCTGTCTGTCATCTATCTCTCTCTGTATATTATCTCTAGCTATATTTACCTGCCTGCCTGCCTGCCTACCTACCTACATATTTCTTTCTTTCATTCATTCATTCATTCATGCATGCATGCATGCATGCATACATACATACATACATACATACATCTGTCCTC
Source organism: Thamnophis elegans (assembly GCF_009769535.1). Lineage (NCBI taxonomy): Eukaryota > Metazoa > Chordata > Lepidosauria > Squamata > Natricidae > Thamnophis > Thamnophis elegans. Next base: position 73,637,528 of record NC_045549.1, on the reverse strand, counting down.
TATCTCTATCTGCCTGTCAGTCATCTATTTATCATCTATCTATCTCTATCTATCTATCTATCTATCTATCTATCTATCTATCTATCTATCTATCATCTATCATTTATCTATCTATCTATCTATCTCATTCATTCAGTCATTTATACATACATATATCTATCTGTCATCTCTCTATGTCTGTCTGTCATCCATCTATCTATCTATCTATCTATCTATCTATCTATCTATCTATCTATCTATCTATCTATCTCATTCATTCAGTCATTTATACATCCATATATCTATCTGTCATCTATTTCTGTCTGTCATCTATTGATCATCTGTCTGTCTGTCTATTTAGCTATCTATCATCACCATTCATTCATTCATTCATTCATTCATTCATTCATTATCTGTCTGTCATCTATCTCTGTCTATTATCTCTATCTATATTTACCTACCTACCTACCTACCTACCTACCTACCTACCTACCTACCGCTTTCTTTCTTTCTTTCTTTCTTTCTTTCTTTCTTTCTTTCTTTCTTTCATTCATTCATTCATACATACATACATACACACACACACACACACACATACATACATACATACATCTATCTGTCCTCTATCTCTATGTGTCTGTCAATCTATTTATTATCTATCTATCTATCTATCTATCTATCTATCTATCTATCTATCTATCTATCTATCTCATTCATTCAGTCATTTATGCATACATATATCTATCTGTCATCTCTCTATGTCTCTATCATCTATTTATCATCTATCTATCTATCTATCTATCTATCTATCTATCTATCTATCTATCTATCTATCTATCATCTATCTATCTATCTATCTATCTATCTCATTCATTCAGTCATTTATACATACATATATCTATCTGTCATCTCTCTACGTCTGTCTGTCATCTATTTATCATCTATCTATCATCTATCTTTCTATGATCTGTCTCTCTGTCTCTCTACTACCATCTATCTCTCACCTTTGCTATTTTTCCAAATAATTCAAGGTGGCGAACATATCAAGCATCCCTCCCTCCTCCTATTTTCCCCACAACAACAACTCTGCGAGGTGGGTGTGTTGGGCTCAGAGAGCGTGACTGACTCAAAATCACTCACCTCAACTGCCTTTCATGCCTAAAGCGGGACGAGAATTCACCGTCTCCTGGGGATTGGCCCAAAGTCACCCAGCCGGCTTTCATGGCTAAGAAGGCGGGGCCAAAATTCACGTGCTTCTGGCAACTTTCATGGCCAAGGCAGGACTAGAACTCACGGCCTCCCACTTTCTACCCTGGTGCATTAACCACCAGACCAAATTGTCTTTCCTTGTTCTTTGGCAGCCTAGAGGGGAAAAAAGCAATCATTCAAATTACGCAGGCAAAAATATCGATTATTAAATATAGTAAAGAAGATTCATATTTGATTGTGCAGATAATAACAGCAGCTGGAATTGTATTTGCACAAAATTGGAAAGCAGATAAAATCCCATCGGAAGGGGAGGTAATAAAGAAGATATTAGACTGTGCAGAAATGAACAGGCTGACCTTGAGAATAAAGGACAAAGAGGAACCAGTGTGCTAACAGGACATGGGGGCCGATTTTACGATTGGCTTGAAAAAAAGACATAAATAGAAAGAGAAAGGAACAAAACATGAAATAATTATCTCAGACGTACACAGTATTAGATTAGAGGGAGGGGAACTAAGAAAATATTAAAGTGTAAATATACAAGCAGAAAAATGACATAAGTGGAACTAATATCAGAAATGAAATGTAAACAGAGAAAATTATTTGTATGATAAAGTTGGGATTGCTGAAACGCCACCCCGAGAACCCATCAGAGAAAGTAAATAAGCAAGGGCAACAACGGAAAGGAGGGGGGATGAGGAGGGTAAAGCAGAAAAAGTAAGGGTGGGGAATTAAGAGTAGGAGAGAGAGTAAGAAAGAGGAGAAGGGAGGAGGAGAGAGGAAAGAGATGGGAAGAAGAAAGGAGGAAGGAGGGGAGGAAGGAAGAAGGTAGAGAGGAGAGGTTGAGAGGAAGGAAGGAGTAAAGTTGTTGCAAAATAAGATGGAGGCACTGGGGGACAAGAAAGTGACCCAAAACTGTATTATATATGTGTGTGTGTGTAAAAATGAGTATAGAGACTACGATGAATAGCAATAGCAATAGCAGTTAGACTTATATACCGCTTCATAGGGCTTTCAGCCCTCTCTAAGCGGTTTACAGAGTCAGCATATTGCCCCCAACAACAATCCGGGTCCTCATTTTACCCACCTCGGAAGGATGGAAGGCTGAGTCAACCCTGAGCCGGTGAGATTTGAACAGCCGAACTGCCGAACTAGCAGTCAGCTGAAGTAGCCTGCAGTGCTGTATTTAACCACTGCGCCACCTCGGCTCTTAGACAAATGTTAAATAGCAATTATAAGAATATATCTATGAATTTGAAAGGGAAAAATAAAAATAAAACTTTACAAAAAATATTAATTATTCTGGTTGGAAAGCAACTCCCTTCGCCGTTTCAGCTAGCATCAAACGAACAATTATCTGAAATTATTCTTGCTTGCAAGGAAGAATGTTTGGATGGCTGTAAATCTACGGATATGTCCAGTGTGTGTCATTTTCTGCTCCAGTAACTTAAGAATACCTAATTAACTGGTTTCATTTCACACATCCTGTATTTGTTCTTATATATTTCAGAAGAAGATTACGCAGTTTTATTCTTACCCATCAGGTTGTCCTCAAGTTTTCTCTGCATCACCCATGGAAATGAACACATGCGATTAATTAAATGCCTGGTTTTTTTTTCTTGCCTTTCACCAAATGCGTCAACTACTTAGGCCTTTTGACAGAACTACTTTATGGCATCCAGGTTTTCAAATGTAGGAGCTACCGGGGTCCACTTACAGGTGGTCCTCGACTTAGCGACCGTTCGGAGTTACAACAGTGCTGGGAAAATAGTGACTTACAACCATTTTTCACCCTTACGATCGTCCCCGTGATTAAGTAATTTATATTTGGATATTTGACAACTGATTCACCTTTATGACAATTGCAGTGTCCTGGGGAATCATGTGATAACTTTTTGCGACCGTCGGATGAGCAAATCCCACGTGGAAGCCTGATTCACTTAACGACCGTGTTGTTCACTTAACAACTGTTAAGGTTAAAAAGTGGCAGAACAGGGCAAAACTCCCTTAGCACGTTTTCTCACTTAGCAACATAAATTGTGGTTGTTAAGTTAAGGACTCGTCGGTCTTCCAGCAAGACGCAGGGCGGTGATTTTGCTTTTCCCAAAGCGGCAGAAAAGTTTGGCAAAGTTTGGACTTTGCTTCCAAAGCTCGTCTGCTTCTCCCCACCGGCTGCAATCATTTAAAAAATATTTTACTCGCTCTTAGTATGACCCTGCGTGGCACGATGGCGCAACTTTAAAGCGCCCGGTAGAAACAGGTTTGGTGGCTTCTGGAGGGAGGTTATGAAACGGCTCTACTGCAATTCCTGAGTTTCAGGATATATAATTTTCTACCTGCCTCTGGAGATGAAAAACCAGCGTTCGCCGTGAGGGCTCTTGAATGTCTCAATTAAAAACAGATCTCTTCTTCTGAAAGAATTGTGCAAACAGCTTGAAGATCAAGAGCAATTCACCCATGGGAACTTTTGCCAATTTGGGCTCTTCAGATGTTTTGAGGGGCAAATTCCTATTCTTGACCGAGGCTTCCCCAAAAAGCACGAGGCAGATTCCTGGTCCCGACAAAACCCCTTTTATTAAACGAATGTGAATTCCTCTCCTTCACCTTCAGCCAAGGCCTGGCAAACAGTCTTTCAAAGGTGGATTTATGACCACAGACCTTATCTAGCTTGGAAAGCTGCCACGTAAATATTTTCCAAACGAGGTGCTGTGCAAGGAAAGACTTTGGTACAGAGTCTCTGAGATTCACGGACAGATCTTCACACTCCTGAAACGAATCTATCGACCGAACGAACAAATTGTTTCTTGCAAAAGCCCACTCCCCTTTCGCTCCTCTTTTATGTCCTATGGGATGGGCCAGTCACCTTCCACCTGTGGCTTTACTCCCACGTTGACCCTGATTTCTGTTCTTGTTCTTTTCTTCTGGCAGCTCTGCGCATGCGCACACTCAGAACAGGCTCCAGCTGTTTGTCTGCCTCACTGATAGCTGATAACTGTCGGATGACTCTGGCCCCACTTCTGCCTCTGACGCAGAGCCCTCATCCGAGCCTTCCCCAGACTCCAGGACTGGCCCAGGTTCCCCCCCGAACCTCCTCACTGTCCGACTCTGCTGCCAGCTCCGCTGGCTGCTGGCGGGCCACAACAATTCCCAGAAATCTGTCTGGGTTGGCCAAACCCTTATGTAGAATTGAAATCACAATGCCAAGAGAATCGAGGGCCAAAAAAACAAAACACTTTTGGCAACCAAAGAAACTCGAAAGTTGGAGATGTTTTTCTCGATTGAAAAGTTAGAGCCTGGTCACTAAACAGGACATCTCGGGGGTTAAAATCAGGGAAGCCTCGGTTATCTTTACAAACAATCAGTGATAAAAGTAACAGCGTGAACCAGAAGATGAAAGTGAACTGGAGAACTCTGGGATTGGGCCAGCTTCAGCGGGGATTAAAAACCAACTTTTGGTGGCCTCAGGGTAGAGACAGAAAGTCCCGAGAAGGAGTTGACCTGACTTGACCTCAGCAGTATTTCCAGAGTTGCTAGTCCTGTTATGAGCTGAGGAACCATGCAATAAGCAAACAAAGATCTTCCTAGATGTGAAGATACAGAGGTCCTCACTGTGGGTTTGAAGAGAGACAGTTGAAGGACCACTGCTGTGAAGATCTACCTAGACCTGAAGGTGGAGAGGTCCTCACTATGGAATTGAAGAGGTATAGTTGAAGGATCATTGCTATTAAGGTCCACCTACACTTGAAAGTGCAGAGGTCCTCATCATGAGTTTGAAGAGAGACAGTTGAAAGACCACTGCTGTGAAGATCTACCTAGACCTGAAGGTGCAGAGGTCCTCACTATGGATTTGAAGAGAGACAGTTGAAGGACCAGTGTTGTGAAGATCTACCTAGACCTGAAGGTGGAGAAGTCCTCATCATGGGTTTGCAGTTGAAGGACCAGTGTTATGAAGGTCTACCTACACTTGATGGTGCATAAGACCTCACCATCTTTGAAGAGGTGCCATTGAAGGACTAGCTTTATGAAGATCTACCTAGATTGGATGTGGAGAGGGCCTCACTATGGATTTCAAGAGATACAGTTGAAGGACCATTGCTATGAAGTCCACCTACACTTGAAAGGGCAGAGGTCCTCACCATGGGTTTGAAGAGAGGCAGTTGGAGGACCACTGCTATGAAGATCTACCTAGATCTGAAGGTGGAGAGGTCCTCATCATGGGTTTGAAGAGAGACAGTTGAAGGACCACTGCAGTGAAGATCTACCTAGACCTGAAGGTAGAGAGGTCCTCATCATGGGTTTGCAGTTGAAGGACCAGTGTTATGAAGGTCTGTCTACACTTGATGGTGCATAAGACCTCACCATCTTTGAAGAGATGCCATTGAAGGACTAGCTTTATGAAGATCTACCTAGATTGGATGTGGAGAGGGCCTCATTATGGATTTCAAGAGATACAGTTGAAGGACCATTGTTGTTAAAGTCCACCTACACTTAAAAGTACAGAGGTCCTCACCATGGGTTTGAAGAGAGACAGTTGAAGGACCACTGCTATGAAGGTCTACCTAGACCTGAAGGTGGAGAGGTCCTCATTATGGGTTTGCAGTTGAAGGACCAGTGTTATGAAGGTCTACCTACACTTGATGGTGCATAAGACCTTACTATCTTTGAAGATATGCCATTGAAGGACTAGTTTTTTGAAGATCTACCTAGATTGGAGGTGGAGAGATCCTCACTATGGATTTCAAGAGATACAGTTGAAGGACCACTGCTATGAAGGTCTACCTAGACCTGAAAGATCCTCAGTATGGATTTCAAGAGATACAGTTGAAGGGTCATTGCTATTAAGGTCCACCTACACTTGAAAGTACAGAGGTCCTCACCATGGGTTTGAAGAGATGCAGTTGAAGGACCACTGCTATGAAAGTCTACCTACGCTTGATGGTGCATAAGACCTCACCCTCTTTGAAGAGATGCCGTTTAAGGGCCAGTTTTATGAAGATCCACCTAGATTGGAGGTGCAGAGGTCCTCACTGTGGGTTTGAAGAGATGCAGTTGAAGGACCACTGTGATGAAGTTGGACATGACTATTTTGGGGGACAGATCACTCTTTTTCAAAGTCAGTGTGGCTTTCTTTAGCATTTAGGTCAGCGATCAAAGAATAACGTGAGATACAAATTTTATCTTGCTGTATCTCTGCCCCATCTTTCTTACTGCAGAGCGCTTTGTTCCGGGAGAGAAACACACAATATCCTTCTCTTTAAGAATATATGGAATATTTGGGGCTAAATATCTTTCTTTAAAAACCTTGGCAATTTCATATGATTTGTCAGGACAAATCCTAGGCATACGGGAATTTTATTTTATATATTAATCAAATTGATATGGATTCCTTTTTTTACAAGAGAATCTAAGTGGCATACTGATTAGTAAAACAGTAACAATAAAACAATGATGACCTAAACCCATTAAACATAATTATTTATAGAAGACCTTTAAAATGATAAAGGCAGAAACAAACAAGAAACGAAAGAGAATAGAGGAATGGTCATACCGTGTTTTCCCCAAAATAAGACAGGGTCTTATTTTCTTTTGACCCCCGAAATAAGCACTTGGCCTTATTTTCGGGGAGATCTTATTATTTTCGAGGTCCAGGAGGCGGCGAGTGTGGTCCAGCCTCACGGCTGCTGCTGTGTTGCAATATTTTCTGGGAGGGCTTATTTTGGGGGGAGGGCTTATTTTAGCGCATGCGCTCAAAAGCCCGATTGGTCTTATTTTCGGGGAGGTCTTATTTCTGGGGAAACGAGGTAATAAGAGTGCCACTTCGCTATGTACTTATTAAATTTATAAGGCCACCCATCTCAGGGAAAGTGACTCTGGGAAGTGTAAAATAGTACAATAAAACAATAAATATTAATCGTTACCTAAAGAGGTTGCCTCTTATCAGGAACTTGAGGGTGTGCAGCGATATGGTCCTCCTGAAGTTATTCGCCAGTTTTATCAAGAAAGTCCAAGGACTGAATTTGGTACCTTCTGTCTATCAAGAAAATGTTACTTATTACCAAGTTACTCCTCCGCCCTTCTTTGAGAACACTTTCTTGAGCACTGCATTTGTTCATTTCTACCTACAGGTTGTAGACTATTTGATTCCCAATAACTCTGGGCCAGGGGTCGGCAAACTTAAACACTCAAAGAGCCATTTGGACCCGTTTCCCACAGTAAAGAAAACACTGGGAGCCACAAAGGTCCTAACCGGAAGCCCCCTGTTCAATTCTGGAGCTGACCGGAAGTTCAGTTTCACCACCATAGACTCTCCTCCTAGTGCGGTGTACTTTTTCCTCTACCTGTCATAACCAAAAGCCCTATCAATTGTGGAGACAACTGGAAAACCCTCCCCTTGCCATAGAGTCTTCTCCTGGCGCACTGTGCTTCTCTCCCCGTCCCCCGTCCCCACCAGAAGCTCCTCTCAAAATTGTGGCACCGACCAGTGACGGAGCCGCAGCAGAGGGAGGAAAGAGCCACATGCGGCTCCAGAGCCGCAGTTTGCTGACCCCTGCTCTGGGCAACTTACAATTGGAAATTACAAAGAGGAAGAAAAGATTTTAGGCGGTCCTTCATGCTCTCTGAGCGCACGCCTTTTCTTGCAGATGTTTTATTACCCAACTCTCCTGTTTCCCCGAAAATAAGACCTAACCGGAAAATTAAAACTCATGATTTTTCAGGATGCTCATAATATAAGCCCCCGCCAATAAGCCCCAGTTAAGATTGTCAGCCAGATGCAGAGGTGGGTTCCTAGCTGTTCGACCTGGTTCAGCCGAAATGATAATAACTTGGTGGTCTGGAGTCGCTGGAACCAGGAGTGACCCAGGCCTACCAAGCCTCTGAACTGGTGGCGCCATTTTGATCAGTTCCGCGCATGTGTAGAACAAATTTCATTGAAGAAATGTATTTTCCCCCCTTTTTAATGTTTTGCACATGCCCAGACCTTTTTAGGTACAAATGCGCATGCAAAACATTTTGTGCACCGAAACGGCAGTAATGCCAACAGCAACTCACCTTGGCCAGATGGATGCATTTAGTACGATTTCCCCCCGAAAATAAGATTTAACCAAAAAGTAAGCCCTAATGCATCTTTTGGAACAAAAATGAATATAAGACCCATTCCTATCTTGATAGACTTGAACATTGGGCACTATCTAATAAAATGAAATTCAATGATGAAAAGAGTAAGGTTCTACATTTAGGCAAGAAAAACGAAATGCACAGGGAGAGTATAGGTGGTACCTTGCTCAATAGTAGTAACTGTGAAAGGGATCTTGGAGTCCTAGTGAACAACCATTTAAATAGGAGCCAGCCATGTGCAGCAGCTGCCAAAAAAGCCAACACAGTTCTAGGCTGCATCAACAGAGGGAGAGAATCAAGATCACGTGAAGGGTTAATACCACTTTATAATGCCTTGGTTAGGCCACACTTGGAATACTGGATTCAGTTTTGGTCGCCACGATGTAGAAAAGATGTGGAGACTCTAGAAAGAGTGCAGAGAAGAGCAACAAAGAGGATTAGGGGACTGGAGGCCAAAACATATGAAGAACAGTTGCAGGAACTGGGTAGGTCTAGTTTAATGAAAAGAAGGACCAGGGGAGACATGATAGCAATGTTCCAATATCTCAGGGGCCGCCACAAAGAAGAGGGAGTCAAACTATTCTCCAAGGCACCTGAAGGTAGAACAAGAAGCAATGGGTGGAAACTAATCAAGGAGAGAAGCAACTTAGAACTAAGGAGAAACTTCCTGACAGTTAGAACAACGAATCAGGGGAACAGAAGTTGCCTCCAGAAGTTGTGAATGCTCCAACACTGGAGGTTTTTAAGAAGAGATTGGATAACCATTTGTCTGAAGTGGTGTAGATGTGGAGACTCAAGATGTGGAGATTCAATGGTTGGTTGTAAGCCGAGGATGACCCTGGGGTGAAAGTTTTCTCTGCAAAGGGTAAATAAAGCCTTCTTTAAAGAAACATTCTGCCCTTGGTTGGCGTTTTCCAAAACGAATTTTGGAAAAGAAAAAAAACCCCATCCAAATATTCCTTCAGAATTTGCATGGTTACAGGTGCTGTTAGGACAGCCCGTGGGAGTGCATTGTTTGCTGTCTGTTTGTACATGTCCATGCTTAAATTTCCTGACTTCCTCCTCATGTCCCTTCCCTGTTTTCATTTCTGCCTCTGTTTCTCTTTTCTCCCTCCCCTCCCGTGTACCACTAGTATCTTGCTTACAGTGTCCTGCTTGTGGAGTTTTTAACCTCCTCCCAGTTGCAACCTCTGCTTAGACCCCCCTCCACCACCACCCAGTTCCTGCTCACAAGGAAGTGTTTGTGGATATGCAAAATCTCCCTGTACTCTGTGAGCTGAGAGATTATCTTTTCATTGATGTCAGCAGTGCAACCAGAAGTAGGGAAGGGCCATCCAACGTACAAACTCCTGGCTTGCAATGTCGTGTTTTTTTTAAAAAAAAATTCAGTTCCTGGTTTTAAGGCGGCATTGGTAGTTTCAAGGTTCCTTAATGTTCCTTTCCTTTCTCCTTGTTTCTAAATTAATCTGGGATTTTTAAGGTGGCCTACGATGGTCTTAGCAATAGCAATAGCAGTTAGACTTATATACCGCTTCATAGAGTCAGCATATCGCCCCCACAGTCTGGGTCCTCATTTCACCCACCTCGGAAAGATGGAAGGCTGAGTCAACCTTGAGCCGGTGAGATTTGAACCGCCGAACTGCAGATAGCAGTCAGCTGAAGTGGCCTGCAGTACTGCACCCTAACCACTGCGCCACCTCGGCTCTTTTGGGTGCCTGCTAGCCTGAAAGTTTACTAGATAAGCAAAAAGATAATTGCTGTGCTCACAGCTCACATCAGAGGCGGGTTCCTACCGGTACGGTACGGTTCGGCTGAATAGGTAGTAACTCCAGTGGACATGTGACTGTGCCAGTTCTATTCTCGGTGGTGCCATCTTCATTTTCTGCTCTGCACCTGTTGAGAAAAATCTTCATTGAAAAAAAAAGTAATTTTTATTCCTTTTTAAATGTTGTGCAAATGTTTTAAGTGCAAATGCGCAGGCGCACGGAGTACGCTTTTGGCGAGCCCGTGAGCAAAGCGAGCGCAAGCATGCAAACTTTTTTGGCCCCCGAAACCGATAATAATGGCTCACATCCCTGTATATTTCTTACCAATTGTTCTGTGCAGACTTGGCTGTCTGCCACAACTAAGGAGGGAGATAAGCAACCCCTTGGCTGGGAGCCCAGAAAGCTATCTCTATGAAACAAGGCTTGAACTCACGAAGTTATCCCAATCTTTCTCTACGGCTGGATCAGTAAATTGTTGTTTCCTGCAAAGTTCCCCTCCCGTCGCCCCACCTATAAGCTCTCCGGGAGGGGCCTATCAGTAGCCACCTGTTCCTATTTCCTTCTGTAACCCTTTTTCCAAAGCTGCTTCCTCCTCCTCGCACGCCTATGCATATGTACGTCAGGGACAGCCTCCCTCTGTTCTTCCTCACTGCTCCCTGACTCAGACGCCACCTGGTGGCCAACAGGCCTCTCTAGTCCCTGCTCTGACTCCGAACCCCCCCCAGAGTCTTCCTCAGCCTCCAGGATAGTCCCATAGTCAGATTCCACCGACAGCTCAGCCAGCCACTGTTGGGCCACAACACCAATGCAAGATCTCTTACTAACAAAAGGGATGAATATAGGCTACATATTGCACATCAAGAACAGCTGTGTTTTGCTAATCACGGAAACTTGGCTTCACCCACTCATTCTGGATGCAGATGTTGAACTGGAAAGCTACATAGCTCACCAGCAGGAAAGGAGTAGTGAATCCGGCAAGAGCAAAGGAGTAGGCTTAAGCATTTAGGTGAACAAAAGCCTGTACACTGGAGATGGCATTTGATTTTGTTGTACCATGTGCAATGACAATAAAGTAAACTAAACTAAACTGGAGTAACCTTAGTGGATTCCTGCCGCCATTACTACCGGTGCAGCACACAAAATGCACGCTCCACGCGCGTTGCACATTTGCACCTAAAAAAGTTTGCGCAGGCACACAACATTAGAAAAGGGGGGAAATTACATTTTTTTCCAACGGAGATTGTTCTGCGCATGTGCAGAACAGAAAATCAAGATGGCGGCCCCGAGGCAGGGGTGGGTTTCAAACGGTTCGCGGCGGTCCCTGCGAACCGGTTGGTCGCCGAACCTGGAAGTACGTAACTTCTGGGAACGGCGAAGGGCGCGCCCGCCCGCCTGCGATCCTTACCCGGTTTTGACTAGTTCTGCGCTTCCACGCATGTGCAGGACGCATACAGCGCCTGCGCGATTGTCCAGGAGCAGCTGGAGCGTCGCGCAGACGCTAGTACGCATGCGTGCACCAAGCGCGTGCACGAGGATGCCGCCGGCCCCGTTCCAACCGAACCGGTTGGAACGAGGCGAGAAACCCACCCCTACCCCGAGGGTAGAACTGGTTTGGGCGCGTGTCCAGCTGAGTTACCTACTTGGCCGAACCAGTCCGAACTGGTAGGAACCCACCTCTGGCAGGTGCCATATCACATCTCTTTCTACCTCTATCCTTGCTAAAAAGCTTAATGCAGTCCTAGGTTGTATTTATGGAGAGATAGTTTCAGTATCATGTGAAATGATAGTACCGCTTTATACTGTACTGGTGAGATCGGACTTGGAATACTGCATCAAATTATGGTCACCATGACAGCAATAGCAGTAGCCCTTAGACTTATATACTGCTTTGTAGTGCTTTACAGCCCTCTCTAAGACGTTTAACAGAATCAACCTCCTGCCCCACAACAATCTGGGTTCCTCGTTTGACCAACCGCAGAAGGAGTTGGTCAAACGAACTGCTGGCAGTTGGCAGAATTAGCCTGCAATACTGCCTTGTAACCACTGCGCCACCACAGTTCACACAGCAATAGCATTAGCATTTAGACTTATATACCACTTCATAATCTTTACCGCCATCTCCAGGCTCCTATTTATATGCTTGTCCACTAGGACTCCAAGATCCCTCTCACAATTACTACAGCTGAGCAAGGTACCACCTATGTTATACCTGCGAGACCGTCTTCTGCCGCGTACCTCCCAGCGGCCGATAAGATCACACAGGGTGGGCCTTCTCCAGGTGCCGTTGACCAGACAATGTCATCTGGTGGCTCCCCGGGGGAGGGCCTTCTCTGTAGCCGCTCCGACCCTATGGAATGATCTACCCCCAGAGATCCGGATCCTTCCCACTCTCACGGCCTTCTGAAAGGCCACCAAAACCTGGCTATTCCGGCAGGCCTGGGGCTGTTGACCTCATGAAATGAGGTCCAGCCCCGTCTAGATTGTGTGCATGAAGTGTTTTTTTTAAATTCTGTTTCTTCTTCTCTATTTTTTAATTTTTTTTTCTTTTTAAATATGTATTTCTGTAAGCCGCCCGGAGCGTGGCACGCCAAAACCGCGGTAGACTACAGCGCGCCCGACGGAAGCCCGTACGTGACATCATCAGCAGCGCGACAAATAAAATTAAAAATAAATTAAATTAAAATTAAAATAAAATTAAAGCAAGCCGATTCACATAAAGGTAAGGGTTAGGTTTAGGGTTAGGGTTAGGTTTAGGGTTACGTTAAGCGTTAAGGGTTAGGTTTAGGGTTAGGTTAAGGGTTAGCGTTAGGTTTAGCGTTTAGCGTTAGGTTAAGGGTTAGGCTTAGGGTTAGGTTTAGGGTTAGGTTTGGGGGGGATTAGGTTTAGATTTACGCATTAATTTTAAGTTTACCGCTCACAGCGTGCTGTTTTCGTCACGCTGTGATGACGTCACGTACGCGCTTTCGTCGAGCGCGCTTTAGTCGACCGCGGATTTGTGGTGGAACCGCCCGGAGTCCTTCGGGATTGGGCGGCCTATAAATTTATTAAACAGTTAAACCTGTGCATTTGGTTTTTCTTGCCTAAATGTAGAACCTGACTCTTTTCACCAAGACTTCCAAGATTCCATTCCAACCGCATTCTTCTATATTCTATGCTTCCCTCGGACGATTTGTGGACCGGGTCAAGGGAACTCAGATATTCAGTAGGTCAGAGGGCTCCTTACCCTTGGCCTTCTTAATAACAAAATTACCTTTCGGCTATTCGTGTCCCTGTGATGATAGCGTTGGAACGCAGAGGGAGTCTTGTTTTGCTTGGGAATAGTTTGGGCGCTTAAATATGGCAACAATCTCACAAGGGAGGAAGGGATTTTTTGGAGGAAGCTGGGGAGATGCTTGGACTAAGCTCAGGCCCCATCCTCATCTACGTGCATCAGGCTACAACCAGGTCTGTCAGTTATCCATTGTGACCCCTAGGAGGAGGTTTTAGGGATGTCATAGTCCAACAAACTCTGAGGTCCCAAATTGAGATTAACTGTAGATTACCGTATTTTTCAGAGTATAAGACACACCTTTCCCCCCCCCCCCCAAAAGAGGCTGAAAATCTGGGTGCGTCTTATACACTGAATGCAGCATTTTTGGTCTCCCAAAAACCCGCCCCTTCGCAAAAATGACCATGCATAGCCTTTATAGCCTCTGGAGGCTTCCAGAGTGCGTGGCACGACAAAACCGCGCTCGACTAAAGCGCGTCGCTGACGTCATCAGCAGGGCGACAACAGCGAGCGCGGAGAAAGAAGGGCGCTTTAAATTGCGCTTTGAAAGCAAGCCGATTCAAGTTAAGGTAAGGGTTAGGTTTAGGGTTAGCGTTAGGGTTAGGTTAAGGGTTAGTCTTAGGTTTAGGGTTAGGTTAAGGGTTAGGTTTAGGGTTAGGTTAAGGGTTAGGTTTAGGGGGGGTTAGGTTTAGGTTTAGGGGTTAATTTTAGGTTTAGCGTTTACAGCGTGCTTTTTTCATCGCGCTGTGATGACGTCAGCTACGCGGTTTCGTCGAGCGCCCTTTAGTCGAACGCGGTTTTGTGGTGGAACCTCCACAGTGCTCCTGGGGGCTGGGGAGGGCAGAAATGAGCGGAAAATGGGCTATTTTTCAATTCCCCCTCCTCCAGCCCCCAGGAGAACTCTATAAGCCTCCTAAAGGCTATTCATGCCCTTTTTTTTTGACAAAAAATGGAGAATTAGCTTGGGCTTCTTCCATCTTTTCTGTAAATTGTATTTCTGGAATGCCCTCATATTGCTTGAGATATGATACAATCAGGGATGGGATTTAGGTTGCTAACATTTTTCAATCCCACCCCTGGATAACAATTCATCTAGGTGTGTTTTTCTCGCCTTCTCTTGTTCCTGCCCTACATCTATTTTCCACTTTAATTTCTCCGCTTTTTGACTTGAGCTAGGGTTGTAGATAGGGACGCGGTGGCTCAGTGGCTAAGATGCTGAGCGTGTCGATCAGAACAGTCTGCGGTTCGAATCCCTAGCGCCTCGTAACGGAGTGAGCTCCCGTCACTTGTCCCAGCTTCTGCCAACATAGCAGTTCGCAAAGCACCATAAAAATGCAAGTAGAAAAATAGGGACCACCTTTGGTGGGAAGGGAACAGCGTTGCGTGCGGCTTCGGTGTTTAGTCATGCCGGCTACATAACCGCAGAGACATCTTTGGATAGTGCTGGCTCATGGGCTTTGAAATGGAAATGAGCACCGCCCCCTAGAGTCGGGAACAACTAGCACATTTGTGCAAATGGAACTTTCACCTCTACCTTGCTGTGTGGATTGTAGATATTTCTACTTGATCCATTGATGATATCGGATGTCTTCATTCAGGTATGACCACCTCTGGATTTTTTTGATGGTGTCACTTGGCAACTGAAGAAGGATCAACTTGGTCTCTATACCAAACAAATGAACCACTGGAATCCCCATATCAAAACAACTTACCTTATGTGCAGCCAGAATGTTAAAATAACATCAAACACAGCACAGCACTTAAGCAAAACAGTTCAGTTGAGATCGGCATAGGCGGAACTGATTGGAGTAGATTGCAGAGGGGACACCGAAATATCATTTTGTCACATTTTAATCTATATCTTAAATTATTGTATTTTGTACCAATTTCATTTTAGACTTAATATTTAGCCTTTAGCGTTTCATTCCAATTTCATTTCAAATTGTATTTTATCCAATCCCGTTTTAAATTGCTTTCACCAAATTTTAGTAACGATTTGTTTCTGGACTGCTGAATTTTGATACGGCCGAAGAGCTAACCAATAAAATGAACGAATGAATGAACTGAACAAGGTCCCACTTGGTGAGAAAACCTTCTCCCGTAATCTGGTACTTCCCTGGTGGCTTAAGATGGTCCTGGCTGGGGATTATGGGAGTTAAACCCAACACCTTTGGTGGAGATCAGTTTGGGGAAGGTTGATTATAATGCTTTGTTAAGGCCACACTTGGAATACGGCATCCGGTTTTGGTCGCCACGATGTAGAAAAGTTGTGGAGTCTCTAGAAAAAGTGCAGAGAGAAGAGCGACAAAGATGATTGGGGGATTGGAGGCTCAAACATATGAAGAACGGTTGCAGGAACTGGGTATGTCTAGTTTAATGAAAAGAAGGACTAGTGGTGACATGATAGCAGTCTTCCAATATCTCAGGGGTTGCCCCAAAGAAGAGGGAATCAAGCTATTCTCCAAAGCACCTGAGGGCAGGACAAGAAGCAATGGGTGGAAACTAATCAAGGAGAGAAGCAACCTAGAACTAAGGAGAAATTTCCTGACAGTTAGAACAATTAATCACTTGCCTCCAGAAGTTGTGAATGCTCGAACAAGGGACATTTTAAAGATGTTGGACAACCATTTGTCTGAAACGGTGTAGGGTTTCCTGCCTGAGCAGGGGGTTGGACTAGAAGACCTCCAAGGTCCCTTCCAACCCTGTTATTCTATCCTATAGATCTTTGGCCTGCTGCACGGACTTTTATCATTTCAGATCCTCTCGGGATACCAGCGGTACAAGTTTCTGTTCTCTCTTTTGTGTAATTTTTAACCAGAATGGAATGCAGAAAGGCTGGTTCGAAAGTGGCAAAGAGTTTTAACCTGGGATAGTAGACGTGGAAAACTGGCAGTGAAGGAAGACAGGCTACCGTACGGGGAAAACACTTGTGTGCATGTGTGCGTGCGTGCGTGCGTGATCACACACATTTGGGAATTGTTCGTGTGTTGTCAGTGAAAGTTTCGTCTTCCCCGTTCCCCTTCTCCATTTCTTTCCCCCAGCCTTCAGATTGTTCATTACAAATTGCCCACACACACAAAATAAAACTTATGAAGGTGTTTCGATCGGAGCGTAGATTCAGTAGGAAACCTGCTTAGCGACCCCTTCTTTATTTGCGGTTCCTGATTGTGGGTTTTTTGCGGGGGGAAGATTGGCTTTAGAACCAAGCTAACGAGAGACACTTTGCGGCCAAGAATTAAGTGGGGCTTATTCGAACCACCAACCAGCCACCACCGATGGCTGCCTCGCCCTGCAGCCTTCGACTCAAAGTCCTTGCTGTATTTGTGTTACCTGCCGGCAAGGTTGCGTGGCTTTTTTTTTTGTTGTTGTTGTTGCCTTAGATCCTGTGCGCTCCTGTGTTTGCATGAAGGGTGGGACGAGAGAGAGAGAGAGAGAGAGGCTGGTGAGCGTCTTGTAAAACATTTACAAAAACCACCCAGCCATAGATTTGAAGGGCATTCCACTGCCAGGCTGCCTGGGGGAGGAGAAAGAGCAGGCGTACGTGAGCACTGGAAGGAGAGCAACTTAGCAGGTACGGTTACAATATTTGGCTTTTTCCCCCCCCCCCCCTTTCTTTTTTGAGAGTTAGGGATGGAGGGGTGTCGTAGCCGTTGGCCCAGCGGGGACTCAAAAAAAATCAGAGCAATCACCTCCAATAAAGGCGAGGGAACCTGCCTTGCGCAAGCCCAGCGAGGGTGCACAGTTGTGATTTTTTTTTTTAATCTAGACCTTTTTTAAAATATATAAAAAGGCACCCAAAAGTCCAGTTCTTGCAAAGGTGCAGCGTGTTGTCTCCTGGATGAAGTTTGCAGCTGGATTCGGTACCAAGTTTCGGCTAGATAACCCCGAAGCCTTTAAATCAGCAGTTTTCCTGGGAGCGTTTGAACGGGAGGGGGATTTAATTGAATAGAACCTCCGAAGGATAGTAAGAAAACTTTTTGTTTTTCCCCCCCTTAAGAGGATGTTTTGCTCGTAATTGGAGACGGCCTCGCATGCCGTAAGATATAGATTAGGTAACATCTCTCTCGCCGAATATGTATTATTATTATTATTATTTTTAATGTTGAGATCCTATCATAGCCATTACACATCGGAGAAAAGTATAGCTCTGATTTGTAAGTTGCCAATGCTGGTTCTGTTGCTAGTTTTGTGCTGCTATTTTTCTATTCATGAATTTTCTTCTTTCTCTCTCTCTCTCTCTCTCTCTCTCTCTCTCTCTCCCTCCCTCCCTCCCTCCCTCCCTCCATCCTTCCCTCCCTCTCTCTCTCTCTCTTTCTCTTTTTATCTCTCTCTCTTTCTCTCTCTCTTTCTCTCTTTCTTTCTTTCTTTCTTTCTTTCTTTCTTTCTTTCTTCCTTCCTTCCTTCCTTCCTTCCTTCCTTCCTTCCTTCCTTCCTTCCTTCCTTCCTTCCTGGTATTTTAGATTAGAGAAAACGCTTTGGGCAAAAGTTCAGAATTTCTATCGCTTGGGGGAAAGGCCCTGCGATTGTTTCATAACCACAATCGATATATTGAATAGTGTTTTTGCTGTCCTTCATTTCCCCTCCCCCCTCTCTTTTTATTTTCTTTTTGCGATTTCAAATGGTCAGTCGGATTGTTTAGTCGGATTGTTGCACCCGGATTGCAATAATATACGTAATAAAAGAAAAGAAAAAACTCTCCCCATAACACCCTGGATCTTCCAGAATAGGATTTGACGTGTTTGAAGTTTGAAGCAAAGTATTATAAAAAAAAAAAAAACACGGATTGAAGGCATTCCCATCGGAAATTTAAATACGTTTATTTCCCCCGGTTCCATTCCTGCCTTCTTTTTAGAATGTCAGCGCAAAAAAGGAGAGGGAGAGAACGTTTGATAAGAGTCCTACTTAACATTTTTACAAATCTTTCGCTCGGGCTTTGGAAATGCACAACCGAAAACCACAATTATATGGTTTTGGAAAGTGGCAATCCGAAGAATTAAAGTGGGTTTAGGAGAGAGATCGCACAATGGGGGTCTTAGAAGGGTTTTAAAAGGGGAAGCTTTGTTTGAGTTGACTCTTGACGAAGGTGGATAAGTCTGCGTCGCTCGCTTGGCATCAAAATGGGAATTATTTGATGTTGGTTTCTCTTTAACTCACAATCCCTGTCTCCCATTCAAGGATTTGCCAAGTCTGACTCTGCTTAGCTTTTCAAGTTCAACCACAACTGCCTACACTCTGCATGAACCCATTCTGGTAGTAAATATGATTATATCTAACACGACTTATTTCCCAGTAAAGTGTTGCAAACTGAGTTCATTGCATTGTGTTACTTCTTTGGAAGTACAGGCTGTTTTTTTCTAACCAGGTTTGTGGGCCTTTTGAGTTTGTTTATTTGCTACCTAGCAAATTTCTTCCGTTTGCTTCTAAAGATCAGCCTACAACGGCCTAAAAAATGGTTTGCTTTTTTTTAATCCCATTATTAACTCGGAAATGCAAATTAAAAATCCCAACTTTAGTTAATTGCGAAGGCAGCCGTCTATGCATTTTCCCCTAGAGTCCAGTTTTTGGTTAAAAGACTGAAGGAGAATTTGAGTGTCTTTGGTGAATGACCTTGAAGCTCATTGAATGTTTTGAGACAGACAAAAAAAAAAAAAAAACCACTAGTCCTCTACTTACAACGGTTTTAGTGATGGTTTGAAATTAGAAGGCATCCAAAAAATGACTTATGAGCATTTTTCACACTTACGACCGTGGTAACAACCTCATGATTACATCATCAAAATTCAGATACTTAGCAACTGACTCGTATTTATGTCCCAGGGGTGTGTGTCTTGTGGTCCCCTTTTGCGTCCTTCGGACGAGCCAAGTGAATCCGGATTCACTTAACAACTTTGTTACCAATTTATGAACTGTGGGGATTCATTTAACAACGGTGGCGAGAAAGGTCATACCATAGGACAGTGGTTCCCAAACTTGGCAACTTTAAGAGCTGGCTGGAGAATTCTGGGAGTTGAAGTCCACAAGTCTTAAAGTTGCCAAGTTTGGGAATCACTGCCGTAGGACAACGTTGACTGAAATGTCTCGCTTAGCCACAGAAATTTGGCGCTAAGCGAGACCTCAACTGCGGTTGTAAATTGAGAACTACCTGCAGAAAAATGAACCTTCATTGCTTCTTAGCGAAACCAATGCACTTCCTTTCCATTTTAAGAGCTTTCGTTTTTAACCTCGTACCTTATCTCGTACATGTTTGACAAGCTAAATAAATGAATAAAAATAAAAAGTGCTGGAATTTTAGTAGCTCCAAATCTGGTTGTGGATGACAGGATCGAATGTCAAGATTTTTTTTAAAAAGAGAGAGGGAGGGAGGGAGAGGGAGAGGGAGAGGGAGAGGGAGAGGGAGAGGGAGAGGGAGAGGGAGAGAGAGAGAGAGAGAGAGAGAGAGAGAGAGAGAGAGAGAGAGAAGATTAGCCATTTTGTTTCATTCTTTTACAATGTTTAAACCAGTAACTGAAAAAATGGCTGAGATCTCTATAGTAATTGGAGAAGAGTTCAGCTCTGATTGCGTAGTAACACAATAGAAGATCGTAGCCTTATTTTTGGAGATATTATGCAAGGCTATGGGTAGTTCTTTGGAAAAGGCAGGAAGATGGAAGGAAAGAGAAGAAGAGACAGCTTCCAGCAAAGGAGTTGGACCCAAAGGTGCTTCTTCAAAAGTCAACGAGACTTTGTTTTCCCTTGAAGATGTTTTGCTTCCAGTTCAAGCAGCTTCTTGAGTTCTGACTTGAAAAAGCCCCCTCGGGACAACCATGACCTGGATGACTGAGAATCTCCATCGATATAAAGAAGATGGACGTTATTAGAATGCACCGTTGAAAACCTGAAGGTCCAGTCTGGGATAGCTCATCTTGGAGAAGGTCCATCTGAGTGGTTACTGCAAATAACGCCAACTGGATGACCCATAACCGTCTTCCATCGTCCTACTTTTTTCTTCAGGGCAGAATTTTGTGGAAGAGCTGCAGGTGGTTTATTTTTATTTTTTAATATAACGAAATCTGAAATCGGTCTAATTGAGGGGGAGGAGAACAGCCATTCTGGAAGACGGAATGGGAGAACTCGGCCTGGCCAGCTCACCGCGGGGCAATTTATCAATTCAATTTCATTATTTAAAATAAATTTAAAAATAAGTTGGCCATGATGAGTTCCCTGTAGCGAGTTGGCCATGACAAGTTGGCTGTGGTGAGTTGACCATGGTGAGTTGGCTGTGACAAATTGTGATGAGTTGGCCATGACGAGTTGACCATGGCGAGTTGACAATGGTGAATTGACCATGGCAAGTGGCCTTGGTGAGTTGGCCATGATGAGTTGGCCATGATGAGTTGGCTGTGGTGAGTTGACCATAGCGAGTTAGCCAAGATATGTTGACCATGAGGAGTTAGCCATGACAAGTTGGCCATGGTGAATTGACCATGGCGAGTGGCCTTGGTGAGTTGGCCATGATGAGTTGGCCATAGCAAGTTGGCCATGATGAGTTGGCCATGATGAGTTGGCCATTGCAAGTTGGCCATGATGAATTGGCTGTGGTGAGTTGACCATAGCGAGTTAGCCAAGATGAGTTGACCATGAGAAGTTAGCCATAACAAGTTGGCCATGGTGAATTGACCATGGTGAGTTGACCATGGTGAGTTGGCTATGACAAGTTGACCACAATGAATTGACCATGGCGAGTGGCCTTGGTGAGTTGGCCATGATGAGTTGGCCATAGCAAGTTGGCCATAGCAAGTTGGCCATGGCAAGTTGACCATGGTGAGTTGACAATAGCGAGTTAGCCAAGATGAGTTGAACATGATGAGTTAGCCATGACAAGTTGGCTCTGGTGAGTTGGCTAATGGAACAGGAAAACTGAGGATGTCCACAAGTGAGGGGGGAAATTTTGCCCCCTGTTCTGATGTTGTGAGTGAAGTGACGATTACCCCATTGTTATTTGTCTAGGGCATCCTTGTTTTCTGACTTCTACTCAATTACCCCTCTGCAAGGACGCAAAAACCTTGTGAAGCAACCTTTATTTGGAAGGGAGCAACCGGAGTGAAGAATCTTCTTTGGGTAGACTAATCCAGAGGGTGTGAATGTTGTCGAGTTTCTTTTAAGCGGAAACCAGCTTCATTTGAATGATTTCATGGAGAAGTATGTCCACAAATATGACTCGGCGCAAACGTGCATTAGCTTACTCCTAACAGGAAGTCCTGGGTCCCTCAAGGGTAGGTCTTGTGTTCCTGGCGCAAGGGAGGAGCGGCAAGAAAGCCGTTGTGGAAAGCTTGAAGGTTGAAAGACTCTGTCATCAAGATCTGAAGTTTAACTCTACCTGAGGCAACAAAAGTCCAGAGTCACCTAATTGCACAATTAAACGAGGGTGCCATCCTCCCTTCTCCCCCGTTTAATTAAAGCCAGAATCAACAATGGAGATCCACGCTATGTTTCCCCTCGTGGCTGAAGGCCGCATTGATATACAGGTAGTCCTCAACGTACGACCGGAGTTGAGCCCAAAATTTGGGCTGCGGAGTGAAACATTTGCTAAGTGAGGTTTACAGCTTTTCTTGCCGCTGTTGTGAATGGAATTATTGCCGTTGCTAAGTCAGTCACCCCGTTGCTAAGTGAATCTGGCTTCCCCGTTTGACTTTGCTTGTCGGAAGGTCTCAAAAGGGGAGGGCATGACACCCCTCCCCAGGGGGACGGGGACACAACACTGTGACCGTCATAAAGATGAGTCACTTTGCCAGTGTTCTGAATTTTGATCACATAACCTGCAATGGTTGTATGTGTGAAAAAGGGTCGTTAAGTTGCTTTTTTCAGTGCTGCTGTAGCTTTGGCCACTAAATGAACTGTTGTAAGTCGAGGACTACCAGTACAGGCAATCCTTGGCATACCACAGTTCATGTAGTGACCATTCGAATTGAAAAAAAGTGGATATTTTTCACACTGTTGAAGCTCCCCCTACGATCAAAAATTTGGATGCTTGACAACTGATTCATACTTATGACAGTTGCAGTGTCCCGGGGTCATGTGATCAAATTTTGCAAACTTCTGACTATGGGGGAAGCCAGATTCATTTAACAACCTCATTACAAATTTGTCAACTGCAGCGATTCACTTAACAACGGGGGCAAGAAAGTTCGAAAAAAAGGGGACGAAACTCACTTAACAAATGCTTTGCTTAGCGATGTAAAATTTTGGCTCAAGAAAGAGAAAGAAAGAAAGAAAGAAAGAAAGAAAGAGAGAGATGAAAGGAAAAAAGAACAGAGAGACAAAAGGAAGGAAAGAGAGAGAAAGAGAGAGAGAGAGAGAAAGAAAGAAAGAGAGAGAGAGAGATGAAAGGAAAAAAGGACAGAGAGACAAAAGGAAGGAAAGAGAGAGAGAGAAAGAGAGAGAGAGAGAGAAAGAAAGAAAGAGTGAGAGAGAGATGAAAGGAAAAAAGGACAGAGAGACAAAAGGAAGGAGAGAGAAAGAAAGAAAGAAAGAAAGAAAGAGAGAGAAAGAAAGAAAGAAAGAAAGAAAGAAAGAAAGAAAGAAAGAAAGAAATAGCACATTTTATGGTCGTAAGCCCAGGTGTCTGCAGAAAATGACACCTTGTTTTCCTCATGAAGTTGGATGTCCTTCGCTTCCAGATTGTGGCGGCCGGTTCACCCACAAATGTGCGAACGACAAAAGCACGCCTGACTAAACCGTGGTGACAAAAGCACGCCGACAAAAGCGCGCCGACGAATGAGCGCTGAAGCGCGCCGACAGCAGCGCGCCGACAGAAGCGCGCTGTAACCCTAAGCCTAAACCTAACCCTAACCCTAACCCTTACCTTAACTTAAATCGCGCTTCTGTCGGCGCGCTTTTGTTGGCGCGCTGTTGTCGGCGCGTTGATGACATTGCGGTTTTAGCGCCGCGGTTTTGTCAGTGCGGTTTTGTCATGCGCGCATTTGTCGGGTCACAATGGCGGCCCTGTAGGAGAACTGGTTCGGGGGTTTGGCAGGCCTGGGTAGCTGCCGGTTCCAGTGACCCAGGCTGCCAAATCACTACTGGTTCGGTCAAATTGGTCCAAACTGGTAGGAACCCACCTCTGGTTGTAACTTCGGTCACTAAATGAACTGTCGTAAGTGGAGGGCTACCGGTAGAATGGTTCTTTGGCCGTTCGTTGCTGTGAATTCACAGGTTCCTTTGTTGGATTATTATTATTATTTTTGGTCCCACGTCTATCACTCCCAAATTCATCAGGATTGTCAACATGATTAAAGGTTACCTTTGGGCTCACAACGACACCGTCACAATCACAAGCCAGAGATGGAGAAGAGTTTGGGGTCCCCTAATTACATTGCATTGGGGTTATCCTTTATGCTACTTATGTTGTATTTGTCGTGAATTTTGCACCAGTGGGCTAAAACCAATTCCGTTGCATTTATTTTGTACAATGACAATAAAGGCTATACTATACTATATTTAGACATTTCATCTATGTACATGATTAGCCAGAAATGAAGGATATATATAATATAAAGGTTAAGACCACACCTACAATACCGCATCCAGTTTTGGTCACCACAGTATAAAAAAGATGTTGAGACTCTAGAAAGAGTGCAGAGAAGAGCAACCAGGATGATTAGGGGACTGGAGGTTAAAATATACGATGAACGGTTGCAGGAACTGGGCATGGCTAGTCTAGTGAAGAGAAGGACCAGGGGAGACAGGAGAGCATCTTCCAATATTTGAGAGGCAGCCACAGAGAGGAGGAAGGGGGTCAAGCTATTTTCCAAAGCCCTTGAAGGCCAAACAAGGAAGAATGGATGGAAACTGACCAAAGAGAGATTCAACCTGGGAATAAGGAGGAATTTCCTGCCAGTGAGAACAATCAACCCATGGAACGGAAGTTGCCTTCAGAAGTTGTGGGATCTCCATCCCTGGAAGCTTTCAAGAAGCGAGTGGACTGCCATTTGTCAGAAATCGTGTGGGGTCACCTGCTTGGGCAGGGGGTTGGACTAGATGACCTACAAGTCCCCTTCCAACTCTGTTAATCTGTTAAAGTTCTTGAGCAACGAAGGCAATTAGGGGAATAGAGACTAAAATATATGAACTGTGCAGGAATTGGGTATGTCTAGTCTAATGAAGAGAAGGAGTAAGGGTGACATAGTAGCAGTCTTCCAGTGTTTGAGGGGTTACCATAAAGAAGAAGGGAGTCAGTTTATTCTCCAAAGCACCTGAGGGCAGGACAAGAAGCAATGGGTGGAAACTAATCAATGAGAGAAGCAACCTAGAACTAAGGAGAAATTTCCTGACTTATTAATCAGTGGAACAACTTGCCTCCAGGAGTCGTGGTTGTTCCAACCGTGGAGGTTTTTCAGTTGGACAACCATCGTTCTGAAATAATATAGGATTTCTTCCTAAGCAGGGGGTTGGACTAGAAGTCCTCCAAGGTGCCTTCCAACTTGGTTATGCTTTTAGTCTGTTACTCAGATTCTAGGAGTCAGGTAGACAGTGGTGGGGTTCAACTGGTTTTACTACCGGTTCGCTTGTGCGCATGTGCAGAAGTGTCCAGGTGGGCAGGAGGAGTCTCCCACCACCAGTGGTGAGTTTCAAAAATTTTTCGAACCTACTCTGTGGGTGTGGCCTCCTTTGTGGGAGTGACTTGCCGGCCATGTGACCTGGTGGGAGTGGCTTGCCGGCCATGTGTTTTCTTTCTTTCTTTCTTTCTTTCTTTCTTTCTTTCTTTCTTTCTTTCTTTCTTTCTTTCTTTCTTTCTCTCTCTCTCTCTCTCTCTCTCTCTCTCTCTCTCTCTCTTTCCTTCCTTTTGTCTCTGTCCTTTTTTTCTTTCATCTCTCTCTCACTTTTTCTTTCTTCTTTCTTTCTCTCTTTCTTTCTTTCTTTCTCTCTCTCTCTCTTTCCTTCCTTTTGTCTCTGTCCTTTTTTTCTTTCATTTCTCTCTCACTTTTTCTTTCTTCTTTCTTTCTCTCTCTCTCTCTCTCTTTCCTTCCTTTTGTCTCTCTGTCCTTTTTTTCTTTCATCTCTCTCTCACTTTTTCTTTCTTCTTTCTTTCTTTCTTTCTTTCTCTTTCTCTCTTTCTCTCTGTGTGTGTGTGTGTGTTTGTTTGTGTGTGTGTGCGTCAGTGGTGGGTTTCAAAAAACTTTGGAACCTCTTCTGTAGGTGTGGCCTGCTTTCTGGCGGAACCTCTTCTAACCGGTTTGGTAGATTTGACGAACCGGTTCTACCGAACTGGTGCGAACTGGTAGGAACCCACCTCTGCCCATCACCACCATTTCTGGTCTGGACAATCCGGGTCAAACCAGGAGCCACCCACCTCTGCAGGTAGCGCGCAGTGGAGAAAAATGTGTGAACGG
Source organism: Thamnophis elegans (assembly GCF_009769535.1). NCBI lineage: Eukaryota > Metazoa > Chordata > Lepidosauria > Squamata > Natricidae > Thamnophis > Thamnophis elegans. The sequence continues at coordinate 73,611,822 of NC_045549.1, read as the reverse complement.
GAGTAAGGCCAAAGAGCATGAGAAGTTTAAAATATATATATATATATATATATATATATATATATATATATATATATATATTTGTTTGAACAAGCTGTGAAATATATTGACACGCAGTGAGGAAGAAACACACAGCAGTAGAGGCATAAAAGAAGAGGAGAATAGAGCTTGTGTATGCGAAAAGAACTCGCCAATAGTACATTTTCCATCAGAGAAGAATGTTCTCAAGCAAAATTAGGAGTAGCTGGGCCCTTATCACTTCCTCGTAAGTCATTCTTTCGTGGGGCTAAGTCAGGAATAGATTAGAGAAGTGAAAGGTGGCATTTTTTGTGTTTCACAAGTTATGAAGACGGGGCAGTTTAGAGCAATAGAAACTACACGATGAACTGAAGTTGAATGGCTGGTGATTTCTGGGAGGTGAAGTCCACACCTAAATACTGATTTATGGGCAGGCTTGAATTATTGACAGGACTAATATTCGGAGATAAACATTAGAGATAAATATTGGTTCAAGATCTGAACACAGGACGTACAATATAGCAAGAAAATGCAAAGGGAGGAGACAAGGACTTTGCCCAAGCCCATAAAATTAATGTAAACTAGCATCAGATAAGGATGCTTATCTGATCAAGGGGTGCGGTGGCTCAGTGGCTAGGACGCTGAGCTTGTCTATCAGAAAGGTCAGCCGTTCGGCGGTTCGAATCCCTAGCGCCACGTAACAGAGTGAGCTCCCAGATTCTGCCAACCTAGCAGTTTGAAACACGTAAAAGTGCAAGTAGAAAAAATAGGGACCACCTTTGGTGGGAAGGGAACAGCGTTCCGTGCGCCTTCGGCATCTAGTCACGCCGGCCACATGACCACGGAGACGTCTTCGGACAGCGCTGGCTCTTCAGCTTTGAAACAGAGATGAGCACCGCCCCCTAGAGTCGGGAACGACTGGCACATATGTGCAAGGGGAACTTTTACCTTTACTTTTAGCACCAGATAACAAGTTTCAAATTAGTTTGGGGTCTCACATCCTGGGCTGCCAAGCAAGCTACATTCGTACCAGTGCCAAGCATTAAAACAACTCAAGTTAATGTTCTTCCTTTGAGTCCCAACCCATAACATCCACAAGAGAGAATTTTATGGTCTTATTTTCGATCAGGGACACAATTAAAGTCAAGACACCCTTAGCAACTGGGTTTTTGTAGAAGAATCAAGCAGGGCGAATGGCTTGGTAAATTTGCAGCTGGCACTGCGGGGTGACTTCAGGGCGTTGAAGCTGGCACTTCGGTACTGGTGTTTCCGAACCGATCTGCCCAGCTCTTCAAAGCGGACACCCGCCATCTTGTTCAGATCTGCTGATGGTCAAATTGGCCAAGTGCTAGAATAGATCCACGTAGCCAAAACGGCTGAATCGACGGAGGTGGCGGTCGGGGTGGGAACCTGGGATGAAAATGCAGATGAATCTACTAGATAACAAATAAATTCTCAATGCGAAGTAAGATGGGTTGCTTTGGTGCCTAAACTATATCCATGAATGTGAGGCGGCCATTGGCGGCTCTTCTTCTAGTTGGTAGCTATTAATCCTTACTTGCTTCCAGGAGTTGTGGGTGCTGCAACACTGGAGGTTTTTAAGAAGAGAATGGACAACCATTGGTCTGAAGTGGTGTAGGGTTTCCTGCCTGAGCAGGGGTTGGACTAGAAGACCTCCAAGATCCCTTCTAACTCTGTTATTCTATTCTATTCTATTTTCTGATATTCTGTTCTATTTTCTAATATTCTATTCTTTATTCTGATATTCTATTCTATTCTATTCTATTTTCTGATATTCTATTCTTTATTCCAATATTCCTATTCTATTCTTTCTAATTTTGTTCTATTATATTCTACTCTTGCTCTACTCTACTAATTCTGTTCTGTTCTATTCTATTCTATTCCACTACTTTATTCTATTATTTCTAATTCTGATTCTGATTCTGATTCTGATTCTGATTCTACTCTACTCTACTCTACTCTAGTACTTCTAATTCTGTTCTGTTCTATTCCTGCTGTACTCTACTCTATTTCTAATTCTGTTCTATTTTATTCTATTCTATTCTACTACTTTATTCTATTATTTCTAATTCTAATTCTGATTCTGATTCTACTATACTATACTATACTATACTATACTATACTATACTATACTATACTATACTATACTATACTATACTATACTACTTCTAATTCTGTTCTGTTCTATTCCTGCTCTACTCTATTTCTAATTCTGTTCTATTCTATTCTACTACTTTATTCTATTATTTCTAATTCTGTTCTATTCTACTCTACTCTACTCACACCATAGCTATGCAGAAGAAAAAAGGCAGGTATTTTACAGTAAAATTAAAGATGGCTCTTGCCTTTTAGAGTTGCAATAGTCTTGTTCCCATTTGGCTGCAAAGTAAAGGATAGCTATGAGAAATGCCATTTTGATAATGTCGTTTTTAAGCTGAGAGGGAATTTTGGCATTGGAAAAGCCTAAGCTGTGGACTCTCGCATCCTTTGAGAGGGTCGTTGAGGCCACCTGGAGATTTATCTGTGTCCTCAGGGCCACCTGAGTGGTGCAAATGGGGATGGAGCTTTCTTGGAACTGTTGAAAGGATCTGTGTTGTAGGGAATTGTGTCGTAAAGAATTCAGATGACCAGCTGTTTGCAAGGAGTATAAATCTTTCCATTCCCCACCATCCAGTCAGAGCCGAAGAAGCTTCTTAGATGAGAAGCGAAATGTCTTCAAAAGAAAAAACAAAACAAGAAACTCCAGATGCCTCCTGAAAAACCCCCTTTGGGACAACTATGACCTGGATGACTGAGAATCTCCATCGATATAAAGAAGATGGACGTTATTAGAATGCACCGTTGAAAACCTGAAGGTCCAGGCTGGGATAGTTCATCTTGGAGAAGGTCCATCTGAGTGGTTACTACAAATAGCGCCAATGGATGACCCATAACCGTCTTCCATCGTCCTGAATTGACTGAGAATCTCTACAGACTTTTAGCTATACAATTTGGGATGGACACCCTTGGAATGGTGTGGGATAAGAGTGGATTTCCAGAGGAAAAAAATGGCAGACCAGAGGAACCATTTGCACCACTCAGGTGACCCTGAGGACACAGATAACCCCCCCACACAAGTGGCCTCAACGGCTCTCTAAAAAGGATGCAAATGACCAGCTGTCTGCAAGGAGTATAAATCCTTCTGTTCCCCACCATCCAGCCGGATCTGAAGAAGCTTCTTGGAATGAGAAGTGAAACGTCTCCGACATCTCTTGAGAAAGAACTTTTGGAATAAAAACAAATCTCCAAGTGGCCTCATCGACCCTCTAAAAGGATGCAAATGACCAGCCTTCCACAAGGAGTATAAATCTTTCCATTCCCCACCATCCAGCCGGAGCTGAAGAAGCTTCTTGGATGAGAAGAGAAATGTATTAAAAGAAAGTCCAGTGGCCTCCTGAAAAAAACATCTTTGGGGGCAACCGTTTTCTCATTGATTGCCTACAAAACGCAAGACACTGGGCCTAAATCGGGTGTCCCCCCCGCCACTCATATCAAAAATGGCTGGTGTGGGTTTTGAACTCCTGCCCTTTGAACTCCGTTGAGTTCTCAACAACCTCAAAAGTTGTTTTGAAGACAGCAACCTTCACCGTTTTCGGAGGGGAGAGTTCAGAGCGAGTTTGGTGGTTTTATTTCGTCTCTCTTGCTCTCTTGACTGACCAGCTAATAATTTTCAAAGAAGTGAATGATTAACCTTACGGAGAGACTCTTTCTTAGGTAAAGGTTCCCCTTGCCCTTGGACATGAGTGCTAGTCGTTCCCGACTCTAGGGGGCGGTGCTGTTCTCTGTTTCAAAGCCGAAGAGCCAGCGCTGCCCAAAGACGTCTCCGTGGTCATGTGGCTGGCATGACTCAATGCCGAAGGCGCACGGAACGCTGGTCCCGTCCCAACAAAGGTGGCTCCTATTTTTCTGATTGCATTTTTAACGTGCTTTCGAACTGCTAGGTTGGCAGAAGCTGGGACAAGTGACGGGAGCTCACTCTGTTACACGGCGCTAGGGATTCGAACTGCCGAACAGCCAACCTTATTGACCGACAAGCTCAGCGTCTTAGCCACTAAGCCGCCGCATCCCTTGATTCCTTGTTATTGCTAACCTATTTTGGGCCTCTGCTAGGCACCCTTTCCAGATCCTGACTCTCAAACCATCATGGAATAGGTCAGATTAACAGAGTTGGAAGGGACCTTGGAGGTCTTCTAGTCCAACCCCCTGCTCAAGGGGGGAGATCTCATACCCTTTCAGACAAACGGCTAGTTGCCTAATGTCATCATTGCTAGAATGGAGCTCCTCACTGCCTCCTCTCCACAAAACCTTCTTCCCTTCTAGCCCTAAGAATGTTACCTGGTTGGGTCATGAAATGCCTGCAAGAAAATAACCAAGCTCCGATAGCTTCAAAGACTACTACTACTACTACTATTACTACTACTACTACTCTTTTCTTCTCCTCCTCCTCTTTCTCTTTTTCTTCTTCTTCCCCTTCTCCTCCTCCTCTTTCTCCTCTTTTCTTCTCCTCCTTCTCCACCTCCTTTCTCTTCTTTTCCTCCTTCTCCACCTCCTCTTCTTTTCCTCATCCTCCTCTTTCTCCTCTTTTCTTCCCCTTCTCTTCCTCCTCTTTCTCCTTTTTTCTTCTCCTCCTCCTCCTTCTCCACCTCCTTTCTCTTCTTTTCCTCCTTCTCCACCTCTTCTTTTCTCCTCCTCCTCCTCCTCCTCTTTCTCCTCTTTTCTTCCCCTTCTCTTCCTCCTCTTTCTCCTTTTTTCTTCTCCTCCTCCTCCTTCTCCACCTCCTTTCTCTTCTTTTCTTCACCTTCTCTTCCTCCTCTTTCTCCTCCTCCTCCTCTTTCTCTTCTTTTCTTCACCTTCTTTTCCTCCTCTTTCTCCTCTTTACTTCTCCTCCTCCTTCTCCACCTCCTTTCTCTTCTTTTCCTCCTTCTCCACCTCCTCTTCTTTTCTCCTCCTCCTCCTCCTCCTCTTTCTCCTCTTTTCTTCCCCTTCTCTTCCTCCTCTTTCTCCTTTTTTCTTCTCCTCCTCCTCCTTCTCCACCTCCTTTCTCTTCTTTTCTTCACCTTCTCTTCCTCCTCTTTCTCCTCCTCCTCCTCTTTCTCTTCTTTTCTTCACCTTCTTTTCCTCCTCTTTCTCCTCTTTACTTCTCCTCCTCCTTCTCCACCTCCTTTCTCTTCTTTTCCTCCTTCTCCACCTCCTCTTCTTTTCTCCTCCTCCTCCTCCTCCTCTTTCTCCTCTTTTCTTCCCTTCTCTTCCTCCTCTTTCTCCTTTTTTCTTCTCCTCCTCCTCCTTCTCCACCTCCTTTCTCTTCTTTTCTTCACCTTCTCTTCCTCCTCTTTCTCCTCCTCCTCCTCTTTCTCTTCTTTTCTTCACCTTCTTTTCCTCCTCTTTCTCCTCTTTACTTCTCCTCCTCCTTCTCCACCTCCTTTCTCTTCTTTTCCTCCTTCTCCACCTCCTCTTCTTTTCTCCTCCTCCTCCTCCTCCTCTTTCTCCTCTTTTCTTCCCCTTCTCTTCCTCCTCTTTCTCCTTTTTTCTTCTCCTCCTCCTTTTCCACTTCCTTTCTCTTCTTTTCCTCCTCCTCCTCCTCCTCCTCCTCCTCCTCCTCCTCTTCTTTTCTCCTCCTCCTCTTTCTCTTCTTTTCTTCACCTTCTCTTCCTCCTCTTTCTCCTCTTTTCTTCTCCTCCTCCTCCTTCTCCACCTCCTTTCTCTTCTTTTCCTCCACCTTCTCTTCTTTTCTTCTCCTTCTCCTCCTCCTTTTTCTCTTCTTTTCTTCCCACCCTCCTCTTTCTCTTCTTTTCTTCTCCTTCTTCTTCTTCCCCTCTCCTCCCTGCAAACCCTGCTCCCTTCTAGCACCGATTATGTTACCTAGTTGGGTCATGAAATGTCTTCAAGAAAATTATGAAGCTCAGAGGGCACCAAGGACCCCAGCGTTCAAGAATGAGCCACAAATATTCTTTTCTAGGGAGACCTCTGGCCAAATTTTAATTCCTTTTCTTTCTTTGGCCCCATTCCCCATTTTATACTGTAAGAAGTTCTCTGACCAAGGATGCTGGGAAGGTTGGAGATGTGCATGCTGTTTTGATTGACAGTGTGAATGATCGTAATCGAACCAGCCAAAGGATGATGATGGCTTCGAACTTTTTTTAAAATAGTTTTTATTGAACATTTTCGAATTAAAAAACCCACAAGTTTTTTTTTTAATTTGTGGAACTTTTCACTTGGTACAACAGGAGAGGCCCAAATTTTATGTGAAGGAGAAATATAAAATCTTTCGAAACTTGGAGCCTGGATATCAATCGATCCGAATAGCTTTGGAAGGGACCTTGGAGGTCTTCTAGTCCAACCCCCTGCTCAAGCAGGAGACCCAATACAATTTCAGATACATACAGTAAGCCCGGGGAATGATGTCCCTTGCTCTCTGGCTGTGTCCGACCTGAATTTCTTCACATCCTCTAAGCGCATTTTTGCAAACACAACATTACTTTTTTGTTACATTATTGTGTTGAGTTGGCAGGTGTCCCAGGAAGGAGGAGGTGGGGGAGAAATATTAGCCTTTGTTTGTTTGTGAATAGCTCTTGTGCTTGTAAACCGCGTGGAGGACAATTTCAGATAATTTTGTAGCCTTCGAAGAAACTTCCTTCAGTGGGCACAGTGAAATACCGACGTTTCCTTCTCCATCTCCTGAACTTTCGACTTCCTAAGATGTCCGCTTTTATTCCTCCTTGCGTTTAAACATCAGAACGAGAAGCAATAAGGAAACCTGTCAAGGGCAGTCACAGATCCAGCCTAATTTTCTGACCGATAGAACAGTGAACTCCATCTCGGTTTGACCGTTGATATCTAAGACTCCCGGTTTAAAAAATTTCCCCACGTTTGGGAGGTTCCAGGATGGATTAAAGGACTTTATAAACAGAATAACCCAGTGGGAAGGGACCTTGGAGGTCTTCTAGTCCAACCCCCTGCTCAAGCAGGAAACCCTATACCCTTTTAGCCTTGGGTGCAGGGGTGGGTTTCTCGCCCCGTTCCAACCGGTTCGGTTGGAACGGGGCCGGCGGCGTCCTCGTGCATGCGCGCAGTGCACGCATGCGTACTAGCGTCTGTGCGATGCTCCAGCTGCTCCTGGAGGGTCGCGCAGGCGCTGTATGCGTCCTGCGCATGCGTGGAAGCGCAGAACTCATCAAAACTGGGTAAGGAGCACGGGCGGGCGGGTGGGCCCTTCGCCGTTCCCGGAAGTTACTTACTTCCGGGTTCGCCGACCAAGCAGTTTGCGGGGACCGCCGCGAACCCGTTGAAACCCACCCCTGCTTGGGTGCCTCATCTCATAATTTAATCCCCCCCCCGTGCTGTGCCCATGTTCATGTGAAGCACACACCCCCGCTGCCCCGCGGAGGTGCGCATGGCTTTCTTGGAGCCTGGGGAGGTGAAAACAGCCTCTCCCGCCCCCTTGGAGGCCCTCTGGAGGCGGGAAAAAGACCGTTTTCTGACTTCCGGGGGGCCTGTTAGGTCCGTTTTTTGCCCACCCCAGACTCCAGTGGCTTTCTAGGAGCCTGGGGAGGGCAAAAAAACGGCCCAACGTGCAAACCGGAAGTTTGGGGATGGACTTTCGGGTTGCACTTCCGCAGTTTATCGCCCTCTGGAGGCTTCAGGAGGCTTCCCTGAAGCCTCTAGAGGGCGAAAAATGGCCAAAAATCAAGGCCAATAATCAGCTGGCCGATGCGCGCTGGAGCTGACAGGGAAACTGGCTCTCAAATCTCTTCTTAAAAACCTCCAGTGTTGGAGTACCCACAACATTTGGAAGTAAGTGATTCCGCCGATTGTTCTCCCTGTCAGGAAATTCCTCCTGAGAGAATTATAAGAAGTGACTAGTGCTGTGTTGGTGAACCTTTTGTGCCAAAACGGGAGGGTGCACGTGCGCACATGGGCTAGCGTCAGAAATTGGAAGATCAGCTCCCTGGCGCGCAACGGCGGGAGCATTGGAAACCAGAAGAGCAGTTCCGGTGGAGCGTTCGGTTTCTGCCGTGCGCATTTCCGCTGGTCACCAGGTCTTCCGGTTGCTGGCGCGCATCTGTGCATGAAAACCAGCTGGCTGTCCATCTGTGCATGCCAGGAATTGGAACCTCAGCTTCCCGGTGTGCGCATGCGCACCAGGGAGTTGCTTTTCCAGTTTCCGGCACTCCAGCACACGCGAAGACCAGCTGGCTGGCGTGCATGGGCACGCCGCGATCCGGAAAAGCAACTGTCGATGGCTGACGTGCCCAGAGAGATGGCTCTGTATGTCACTTCCGGCACATGTGCCATAGGTTACCCCGCCATCACGGGACTAGTGAATATAGCAGATGTAGATTATCTGGGTTATAATCAGGGGTGGGCTTCAAAAATTTTATTAAGGGGTTCTCTGCCTGGTTGCTGGGTAGGTGTGGCCATGGTGGGCGTGGCCTAGTCGGCCTTCTGCACCACAGCAGGAGGGGACATTTTTGCCCTCTTGGGCTCTGGAGAGTTTCTTTGAGCCTCCAGGAGGGCGAAAACAGCCTCCCCAGGCTCTGGAGGCCAGAAACAGTAGGCCCGAACTTCCAGTCGACCCGTTTTTCGCCCTCCCCAAGGCTCCACATGCGCCCTGCACTTATCGGCATCCAAAACGGGCTGCGTGGGGACTCCTTGGAAGGGAGGGGTGGGCGCGGCCAGCCAGGAGTGGGATTTGGGGGTTCTCCGAACTGCACAGAATCTTAGCTAGAGGTTCTCCCGAACCTCTGCGAGCCCCCAGCAGCCCACCCTTGGTCGTAATCTTATTATGAGCATCTTATCAACAACGCCATCACAATTTGAACAAACCGTAACCACATTTTGTATTGGGAATAAGGAAAAGTACTGACTCTGGCCACCAAAAAAACCTTCCAAAACACACACACAGAGACACAAACACTGTGAAATAATTTTGCTAAGTTGGCTGACCCTGAATGAGTGATTACGGCAAAACAAAGGCTAAAATTTCTTCCTGGGGAGGAGTTGGCGGGTGGCTTTATTCTAAATTGGGAGGCCGAATGGTCAGGCTGCTGGGTTAGCCGTTTAAGCCGTGTGTGGGAGGAAGACTCACAATTTTTGATAATTCGTCATATTTCAGGACTGGCCTTTCCTCTCCTCCCCCCCCCCCCCACCTCGCTTTCTTTCCACTTGTTGGCTGAAGTGTTTTTAGCTTGCTGAACTGGCAAGTTTTAATATCAGTTAGTTTAAAAACCTGACAGGTTTTAAGTAGCCTCTGAGGTTAGTTCTCAAAATTGCGGTGTTTACTCAACGGAAGCATTCTGCAGGCTGAGAAATTGCATTTCACACAGCAACTCCCCCCCACCCCACCCCCTTTGCTCTTTACTGAAATAGCAATAAAGGTACTCCTCGACTTACAACGGTACATTTAGTAACAGATTAACAGAGTTGGAAGGGACCTTGCAGGTCATCTAGCCCAACCCCCCTGCCCAAGCAGGAGACCCTACATCTGCCTCTACCCAGGATTGAACTCACAACCTCCTGATTGAGAGGCAAGAGCTACACCTTCAGGCCACCGCAGCTGTTGAAGCCGTTTGCACTCTCAACGGCACTGAAAAAAGGGACTTATGACCGTTTTTTTACACTTATGACCGTTGGAGCAACCCTGTGGTTACATGATCAAAATCCGGACGCTTGACAACTGACTCTGATATATGATAGTTGCAGTGTCGCCGGCCGAAGTGGTATTCAGCCGGTTCGGATCGGTTCGTCAGAACCGGTTGGGAAATCACGGGTGGTCACGTCCACCCTCCCCCCCACAGGCTCTATGCCATCTGATTTAGGCATGTTTTCAAGCCAAAGTGCATGCGAAAAAGGCCGGGTGCATGCGTGGACAGGGCGCGTGCTAGTGGCGAAGCAAGCGCGCATGAGCTCACATTTGCGAACCGGTAGGGAAAGTAAGTTCCCGGGGTCCCATGACCCCATTCTGACAAGCAAAGTCAAGAAGGAAATCAGGTTCCCTTAACAACCAGGTTGCTAACTTATCAATGCAATACAATTCAATACAGTAGCAGAGTTGGAAGGGACCTTGGAGGTCTTCTAGTCCAACCCCCTGCCTAGGCAGGAAACCCTATACCGTTTCAGACAAACGGCTATTTAATATCTTCTTAAAGACTTCCAGTATTATCAACTGCAGTGATTCACTTAACGGCTGGAACAAAAGCCACTTAACGAATGTCTCACTTAGCAACAGAAATTTGGGGCTCGGTGGTGGTCGTAATTCAAGGACTAGCTGTTCAATTCTCTCCGTGATGAATTCCTTGTTTGCTGACATTGTAAGAGAAGAATTATCACAGGCTAGGATAGATGGCAAATTTTTTTTTATTTTTTTTTTTTAAAAAAACAGAAATCTAGTAGTGCCTTTTCCAACTAATTCACAGGTTTCCCTCGGCTTATGGCCACAATTCAGCCCAAAATTCCTGTTGCTAACTGAGACAGTTGTTACGTGAATTTTACCCCTTTCTTGCCGCAGTTGTTAAGTGACTCACTGCTTTTGTTAAGTTAGTCCCACTGTTGTTAAGTGAATCTGGTTTCCCCATTTGTTCGTCAGAAGTTTGCGAAAAAGGATCATGTGACCCTGGGACCTGGCAACCATCATAAATACGAGCCGGTTGCCATGCGTCCGAATTTTGCTCACGTAACGACCTTACGCAGTGGTCGTAAGTGTGAAAAATGGTACCCGGAGATGCTGCAACCGTCGTTTAAGTGTGAAAAATGGGCGATAAGTCGCTTTTTTCAAATGCCGTTATAACTTAGGTCACTAGGCCGAAGAATAGGTTGTAAGTCGAACGCTATCTGTATTTTATTTAAAAGTTTCTGATGACGTGAATTGCAGTTTCCGGGAATGGGTGATTATGAAGATTCTTCATAAAATCTGTCGGCGTGGCTACATTCCTTCTGCTTCTTCCTGAGAAGTCTCTACTTCTGGGTTACTCAGCCCGGGGAGTTTTGTAACCTTACGAAGTGGGGCCTGGTTTCAGTTCCACTTTGTTTTCTTTCAGGCTGTCCCCTAAAGTTGGCATAAAAATTGATTTTTCTCCTTAAACAAAATCGTCTGCCAAGCAAAATTCGCTCCTTCACCTCCTCCTCCTCCTCCTCTTATCTGTTTTGAGTCACACCAACTATTTGCACAGCCGTTGTGCGAGGAAGCCTTGTTTGTATATGATTCACTCTTCTTTTCTTTTTTTCTTTCCCCCCCACCCCACCCCGCCTTCCCCTTTTACCAAATTGGATTTATCTTCTCTAATTCCTGGTTGGGTGGGAAAAACTTGCTTTTTTCCCCCCTCTTCAGCTTCAAACCGTGGTTATTTTTTTTTTAAAGAACCTGATTTGTTGCAGATGGATTTCCCAATGACTTTTGCAAAGTGCTGCGGTAAACTTTCTCGCAGTGAGTGGGTGGGAGTTGGTCCTCTCCGTCCCACCTCCTCCTACCTCTTTAGCAATCTTCAGCCGAGGAATTTAAATCACCAAAGGCTCATTTGACCAATAAAGTGATATATATATATATGTGTGTGTGTCCCTGTATAATAATGTTTCCCCAGACCTCGTGACTGGAAGAAAAGGTTATTCTGGCAAAGGTAGAACTTAGCTGTTGCGGGAACCGGCCAGGTGAGTGGAAAATTTCTTTGCGACGTAGGTGCCTGCTTCATATTAGAAGAAAAACTGCTCAGGTTAAATGCAGGAGTGCTCCCCCTTTTTTTTCCTGGTCTGTTCCAAATACTGTATATACTCGAGTATAAGCCTAGTTTTTCAGCCCACTTTTTGGGCTGAAAAAAGCCGCCTCGGCTTATACTCGAGTCAGTGAAAAATTTGCCCGAAATGGAGGAGAAAAAGGGGCGGGGCCATGCCGCTGGGTGACACTCGTGAATGGCCCAGTGCCCCTGTGAGTTTCCCCTCCCTCTGTGTCAGTTTGCCGCGCAGCGCGCACCGCACCATCCCCCCTCCTCACCTTCTAATGTAATGCAGGGCTGTCTTACGATTCCCCTTCCTCCCCCTCCTGCCGCTCTGCAACGATGTCCCACCTCCTCCTTGTTATGGCAAGCAGCCACATAGCGATGTCCCACCTCCTCTGGTACAGTGATCCAATGATAGGAATCACTGTGCCGTGTGTCATAGGAGGCGGGACATCGCTCCCGCGGCTGCACGGGACATCATCATCACAGCGGGACATCAGCATCATGAGGTGAGTGAAGTATTTCATTGAATACACCGCTAGTTTACTGTTTTTCTTTGAAATAAATATTCAAAAACATTATTGGTATCTATTTTTATTTTTGAAATTTACCGGTAGCTGCTGCATTTCCCACCCTAGGCTTATACTCGAGTCAATAACTTTTCCAGTTTTTTGTGGTAAAATTAGGTGCCTCGGCTTATGTTCGGGTCGGCCTATACTCGAGTATATACGGTAGGTTCCTCTTTGCGATTAGGAGAATTTTTTTTTTTTAAATAGAATTTGAGAGTAGGGTGAAATCACAAAGGGGGGGAAATCTCAAGCCACTTCAATGTGAGTGTGCAGGGTTTAGTAGCCCTCGAAAACGCAATGGGGAATAACATTTTTTTTTCTCCCCCGCAGACTGAACGCACTTAAAGTCAAGTTGTCATTCTTTGGCAACTTGAAGGAGAACCACAAAAGGACTCCTGGGCCTTTTGTGGTTCTCTTTTTATGGAGGGGGGGGGTGTCTCTTCATCTTATGGAGTACTTTGCTTTTCAGGACGATCTGATGGGGAGTTTATTTATTTTATTTTATTTATGCATTATTAGTTTGTCAAACAGGTGCAGAATGGCAGGTATAAGTATGAACATGGACGTGAACGAAAAGAAATGAATACAAGTTAATGGGGACCGTAGGACAAGGACGGAAGGCACGCTGGTGCGCTTATGCACCCCCCCCCCTTAATGGACCTCTTAGGGATGGGGTGAGGTCCACACTGGACAGTTTAAGGTTGAAGCCGTGGGGGGTTTGAGGATGTAACAACGGAGTCAGGTGGAGCATTCCAGGCGTTGACCACTCTGTGGCTGAAGTCGTATTTTCTGCAATCGAGTTTGGAGCAAGTTTACCTTGAGTTTGTATCGATTGTTTGCCAGAGTATTATTGTGGTTGAAGATCCGAAAACCAAAAAGGATTATGAGATCTGTAAAAGCATAATTATGTTTTGGGTTTTTTGGGGGGGTGGGATAGAAGGAGGTTAGCTTGGTTCCTTTGCGGTTGAACGACTCATGAAAACTGAGTTTGGCTGGGTTTGTGTTAAAATAAGAGTGTGGGATTTTTTTCCCACTGGATGCGCTGGGCGTTACTTTTAAAGGAACTTTTCAAAGCTGCAAAAGGAACTTTTACTGTACGAAAAAAATATATATCTCTGTTTCGCTTCAAGAAAAACTCGCCCTGTATTGATTTAAGGACCCCCACAGTTGGTTCTATTATTTTGGTAAAGGTTTCGTTTTTAAACACCTTCCGTTTATGAATATAAAAGGAAGCCAACTGACATTTTCAGTTCTTAGATTCCAAACAGGAAGAGTTTCGCCTTATTGTTTGAAATAATCTTCGTACAGTTTCATCTTTTCATAGAGCATTTCAGTTTTCGGATAGATTAGATGAAAAAGTTGTGATTTGCATTCTGAAAAGAGCAGACAGGTTTCTGGAATAGCCTGATGTTTCATTAACTGTTCTTCTGAAAAGATTAACAGGTTTCCTACGATCTGCCTGGATATTTTAAGGATATTGCCTTAGGCTACAAAAACATAGTTTTTTTTTCCCAAGGAGATCCCCAGATTGGTGCTTGATTTCATTGGTCGGGTCCAATCCAAGAGCAGATTTCAAAGTTGGCTTTTCACTTCTCCCCATTCAGAAAATGGACGAAGCCTTAACTTTTTTTTTTTAATGGGTTTTGCTTTTCGCCCAAACCCAACTTTAAAATTAGAGCTCATATTTGCTGAACCACCATTAAATATATGAATATTCTTGAAAGGATCTTTTTTCCTGCTTAAGCATTTTACCGCATGAGAGGGAGGGAGAGACAGGGAGGGAGGGAGAGGAAGAGAGGTGGAAGAGAAAGAGAGGGAAAGGGAAAGCGAGAGGGGGAGAGAGGGAGGGGGAGAGAGGGGGGGGAGAGAGGGAGAGGGAGGGAGAAAGAGAGAGAGTGGAAGAGTGGAAGAGAGGGAAAGGGAAAGAAAGTGGGAGAGAGGGAGAGAGGATGGAAGAGAGGGAAAGGGAGCGGGGAGAGTGGGAGAGGGAGAGCAGAGGGAAACGGAGAGAGAGAAATGTGGAGAGAGGGCGGAAGAGAGGAAAAAGGAAGAGAGAGGGAGGGAGAGAAGGAGAGAGGGGGAGCAGGGAGGGAGGGAGAGAGATCTCAACACACGACCAAAACCGAGCCCAAAATTTCTGCCGCTAAGAGAGAGCATTCAATGAATTTTGAATCACTGCAGTCCATTAAATGAGTAACACAGTAGTTAAGCGAATCCGTCTTCCCTACTGACTTTGCCCGTCAGAAGGTCGCAAAAGGGAATCGCGTGACCCCCGGGATGCTGCAACGGTCATCCATAGGAACCAGTTGCCCAGAGTCCGACATTTCGGTCGCGTGGCCACGCCGCTGCTTCGACGATCGTATGCGTGAAAACTCTGTCCTAAGTCCCTTTGTTTCTGGCCGTCGTAACTTTGAACGGGGGCGTGGTTGTCTGTCGAGGGCCTACCTGCGCGAACCTCAAGTGAAGCTGATTTCACCGGTCCCCTAGTACCAATAACGCTGATTTCATCATTTCAGCCAGAAGATTCAAAGGTCCTGTAGAGTCAGACCAGGGAACAGGATTGCCACACTCTCTTCAGCTTCAGTTATGGTGATGTGGTAACAATTTTCACAGCCGTAATAATAAGTTTCACTCCCGTGGTCCATCCATTTCCCTTCCGTTGGAAGCCTCTGTTGCAGTGGTAGCCCAAAAAGCCAACACAATCCTAAATTGCATGAACAGAGGGATACAATCCAGATCAAGGGAGGTACTAATACTCCTCCATAAAGCCTTAGTAAGACCACACCTAGAATCCTGCATGCAGTTTTGGTCACCACACTATAAAAAAAGCTGTTGAGACTTTAGAAAGAGTGCAGAGAAGAGCAACCAGGATGATGAGGGGACTGGAGGCTCAAACATATGATGAACGGTTGCAGGAACTGGGCATGGCTGGTCTAGAGAAGAGAAGCACCAGGGGAGACAGGAGAGCATCTTCCAATATTTGAGGGGCTGCCACAGAGAAAGGGGGGTGGTGGAACAAGCTATTCTCCAAGGCACCCGAAGGCCAGATAAGGAACAATGGATGGAAACTGATCAAGGAGAGCTTCAATCTGGAAACAAGGAGAAATTTCCTGGCGGAACAGTCAACCCACGGAACAGAAGTTGTGGGAGATTCCTCACGGGAGGCTTTCAAGAAGAGATTGGACCGCCCTTTGTCAGAAAGGGTGTAGGGTTTCCTGCTTGAGCAGGGAGTTGGACTAGATGACCTGTAAAGGTCCCTTCCAACTCTGTTAATCTGTTAAAAAGCTGATCTCCTCACGCTAATTAATGAGTAACTCAAGGATATTTGACTTTTGAGCACAAGGTGAAAAAGAGACTCTGTGTGTGTGTGTGTTTGTGTGTGTGTGTGTGTGTGTGTGTGTAGGACAGGGGTGACTGCACGCCCGCGAGTGTGTAAGGCGGAGAGGAGGAAGTTGAACGTGGCAAAACGCTGGCATTTTAGGCCTCGCTGATTTCTCTTTGCAGAAGAAAACTGCTTTTTTTTTTTTATCCCTAAGAAGTACTGGTGGAGTTTCTGTGCCGGTTCTCAGCCATTCAAGTCACGGTTGCCCCAAAGGTGCCTTTTTATTTTTCAAGAGGCAAAGTGGAGTTTCTGGTTTTTCTTTGAAGACCTTTCGCTTCTCACCCAAGAAGCTTCTTTGGCTCTGTAGCGTACAGCGCAGGGATCAGCAACCCACGGCTCTGGAGCTGCACGTGGCTCTTGCTGCAGCTCCCTGTCGCTCAAAATATGCGTCGCAACTGCCAGTGTGCGACACCCACCGACGTGCAATTTATTGAACTTTTGGACCAGTGGTGGGTTTCAAAATTTTCTAGAACCTCTTCTGTAGGTGTGGCCTGCTTTGTGTGAGTGGCTTGCTGGCCATGTGAGCGGGTGGGAGTGGCTTGGCAGTCATGTGACTGGGTGGGCATGGCCAACTTGTAAAATGTGGTGAAACTCACTTAACAACGCTCTTGCTTAGCAGCCAAAATGATGGCTTAGAAACTCTGGCATTTGAAGCACGCAAGTCTTAAAGCTGTCAAGTTACAAGACCCTTGCACCCCTAACCCTTTAGAAAAAAAACCCGAGGGTTGTTCAAACTTGACAGCTTTAAGACTTGTGGACTTCAACTCCCAGGATTCCTCCTCCAGTCATGTTGACTCAGGAACTCTGGCATTGAAGTGTGCAAGTCTTAAAGCTGTCAAGTTACAAGACCCTTGCACCCCTAACCCTTTAGAAAAAAAACCCCAGGGGTGTTCAAATTTGACAGCTTTAAGACTTGTGGACTTCAACTCCCAGAATTCCTCCTCTCGCTCTTCATCTCGATGATGGGCGGATGGGCGGGGGGATGGAGCTGGAACCGGTTCTAAACAGCACTGTAGATTTGTGGAACCTCTTCTATAGAAGAGGTTAGAACTGGCAGGAACCCACCCCTGTTTTGGACCCCCGGTAAATGAACCATGGATAAACCCAAAAAAAGTTTCAGAAGAAAACAGAATTTGTAGTCCAACTACATCTACTAGTTTTGTGGCCACTCAGGAAATAGTTCAGGCACGGGAAGAGTTTTGTGGCTCCCGGTATTATCTTTCTTGTAGGAAATGGGTCCCAATGGCTCTCTGAGTGTTTAAGGTTGCCGACCCCTGGT
Organism: Thamnophis elegans; assembly: GCF_009769535.1. Taxonomy (NCBI): domain Eukaryota; kingdom Metazoa; phylum Chordata; class Lepidosauria; order Squamata; family Natricidae; genus Thamnophis; species Thamnophis elegans. The sequence continues at coordinate 73,594,809 of NC_045549.1, read as the reverse complement.
ACAGCTAAATGCCTATGGAGATTCTCAGTCATCCAGGACATGGTTGTCCCACAGGGGCTTTTTCCCATGGTTCTAGAACCATGATGGTGAATCTATGGCACGGGTGCCCAAGGTGCCACGCAGAGCCCTCTCTGTGGGCATCCTTGCCATCGTCAGCTGCTCTTCTGTTTTCTGGGGCAAACATGCATGCCAGTCAGCTGGCTTTTGCTGGCACCGGAGCGCCAGAAAATGGCCTGAAAAATGGCCAAAAAACAGACCATTTTCTGAAAAATGCCCCCCCCCCAAAAAAAAACAGCTGGAAAATGGCCCAAAAAACTGCCAGAAAATGGCCCCAAAACTCAGATAATTTTGGGGCCATTTTCAGGCCATTTTGGGGGCTGTTTTCTAGCCATTTTCAGCCCCCAAAATGGCCTGAAAACAGCCCAAAAATGGCCTGGTTGGGGGCAATTTTTTTGGCCATTTTCTGGTGCTCCAGCACCTGCCAAGACCAGCTGGCCAGCACACCTGCTTCTGGTTCAGGCATTCGGTGCGCCAAAGGTTTGCCATCACTGTTTTAGAATATCTTCTATTTCCCTATCTATGATGGGAAAACAAAGTGGCTTGAGAAGAATGGACTGGTGATGGTGGCAACCACACCACAAGGTGGAAAAACATCGGAGCTGGATATTTTCCTCTGTCACCTTCTATTATTTTGTGTTTTAAAAAAATCTAATGCTGCTGGTCTGCAGAACACACCAAAACACGCCTGCTTGCTCAGCCACCGCTGTTTTGTATTCCAGTTATATTTTGACAGAGTAGAAACGTGCCCATCCTTGTAGCCTTCGCTCTCGTACTGTGTTTCCAAACACACGTTTGAATTTTTTTTTAAGTCAAAAGTGGATTCCCGAATCCGCAAAATTATAACGTTTATTAAAATCAAAACCTGGAACGCCATGCTTCCGGAAGTTGTGACTTCTCCAACGCTGGAAGTTTTTAAGAAGCGGACAACCCTTTGTCTGAAATGGTATCGCGTTTCCTGCCTGAGCAGGGGCCTGGACTAGAAAAAGGGGTCTCCAGCCTTTCGGACCTCAGGGACCACTAAATTCGTAATTATAAATCCTGCGGACCACTAATATGATCTGCCTAATAACTGGCTGGCTGGGTGTGGCTAGGTGGTCATGTGACTGGGTGGGTGTGGCCAACTCAATGTCACTCACATCAAGGGGTGCCTCGCTAGCCTCTACTCGTCCCTCCCCTCCCAGCCACTCCTCGCCCACTTTGGTCAGAGGTGGGATTCAGCAGGTTCTGACCAGTTCTGGAGAACCGATAGCGGAAATTTTGAGTAGTTTGGAGAACAGGTAAATACCACCTCTGGCTGGCCATGCCCCCGTCTATTCTCTGCCTCCCGAGTCCCAGCTGATTGGGAGGGAATGAGGATTTTACAGGATCCTTCCCCTGAAGTGGGGTGGGAATGGCGATTTTACAGTACCCTTCTCCTGCCACACCCACCAAGCCACACCATGCCCACCAAGCCACACCCACAGAACCGGTAGTAAAAAAATTTGAATCCCACCACTGATCCTGGTGCAGCTGACCACATGGAGTTGAGAGAGGGGGGGGTATTTATACCTTCTCTTGGGCTTTGCACTTGAGCTTCCTGTTCCTGTGCAAGGACATGTCTTCTTCTTTTTATAAATAATTTTTATTGAGCTTTTTACAGAACAAAACATAAAAACCACATTCTACATCCATTCTTCCCATTTCTAGGACATCGGCATATCCCATTTTATTTATCGTCGTAAATACCTTCCATTTGTTTTACATTTGCTGTTTCCTTTTTACATTTATAATTCCTATAACCTGATGTTCCATGTATATAAATTCTACTTTCATTCGTTATTCCTGTTCTCTAACCAATAACACCATTTATCCCATACTGTATGGTATTCTTTATCTTCTTGCAGTTTGAAAGTTAAATTTGACCATTTCCAGTAGTCCATTACTTTTTTAATTATCATGTTTTCGGAAGGTATGCTGTCTAATTTCCAATTTTGAGCCTATGTTATTCTTCCTGCTGTCATTATATGTATTATAATAGAATTGATTTCCTTTGCAAACATTCCTCTAATTATCCCTAACAAAAATATCTCCGCTTTAAATTGAATTTGAAGGCCTGTTATTTCTTGCAACCCGGTTCTTATTTTACTCCAATATTTCCTCACTTCCGGACATGTCCACCACATGTGGAAGTATGAACCATGGCAAGAGCATGTATTCTATCGGCTGTTGCAGGGGTCATGGCTGGCTCTGTAGGTTGTCTGAGCTAAGTTTGGTTGAAATTTGGAGAGTGATGCAATGTCCTTAGGAGATGGTGGAATGTAGTGAGCTTGTGTTCTCAAAGGGGGTTGGGCAATTCCTCTTATGGCTGAGGGCTAATCCTACCTTTGTTCAGACCTTGCTGCGAGGAATTTTTGCCTATGAATAGAGCTATCTATCTCTTTATCTCTTAATGCTGACATCTCCTGTGGGCTATTAAGGAAGGTGCAGGCTGATTTCCCACAGCATATTCCTCCATATTTCTCATCCGGGGAAATATAATATTCTGCCTTTTTTTAAAAAAACATTTCTCTAAATATTTCACTCTTCTAGGAGAGGGGTGGGGGCTAGCTTTCTACAAACATATGGGGTTATAGTTCTGATATTTTGGGGTGCCCGCTTCTTCCTAAATCTGAAAAGGCAGCCTTTAACCATTCTTCTCATTGCTCCCAGCAGCTATTCAGAATTTAATTGCGGAATGAAACACCCCCTACAAAATTCACGGCCTTAGTATTTTCATCCAAGGTGTACGAGCACAATTAATGCCCCAATTCTACTATTTTACTACACAGTTTGGAAATATGTCACACGGCAGTTTTGATTACAAACATCAAAGAAATAGCAAATCGATTTTCCAACGTCCTTTTATTCATTTTTTTACAAACGCTCTACACGAATGTTTTTCCAAAACTTTGTAAATTGAAGATCCGCTGTCAGCCTCGTTTTAAGGCATTAAGGTTGTAAACTCAGGAATTGTTGCCGAATCTTAAATACAAGTTGTCCTCGGCTTACAATAGTTCATTTAGTGGCCGTTCAAAGTTACGACGACACTGAAAAAAGGCACTCATAGGCTTTCAACACTTACGAGCTTTGTAGCATCCCCATGCTCACGGGATCAAAATTCAGACACTTGGCAACGGGTTCGTTGTACTGTATGACCCTTGATTCCCATTTGCGCCCTTCGGATAAGCCAACTCTATAGAGAAGCCAGATTCGCTTAACAACTGAGGCAAGCAAGGCCATAAAAATGGGGGGGCTCACTCAACAAATGCCTCGCTTAACAACAGAAATCTGGGGCTCAATTATGACTGTAAGTCTAGGACAGGGGTGTCAAACTCGATTGCAGTGAGGGCCGCATCAGGGTTGTGTTTGACCTCGGAGGACTGGGGGGGTGTTGGCTGGCCAGGGTGGGCGTGGCCAGATTGATGTCACTCGTGTGGGGGGCGCCTGTGGTTCCCCAAGCGCTCTGCCAGAGAAAATGGGCTCCTGAGCTCCGTTTTCAGCGGCGATGGCCTCCTGCAATCCTCTTCCAGTGAAATAGGCTCCTGAGCTCCGTTTTCAGCTGCGATGGCCTCCTGCAACCCTCTGCCAGTGAAAACAGAGCTTCGGAGCGAGCTCCGTTTTTGCTAGCAGAAGCACCATTGGCCGGTCCTTCACGAGGGCAGCCCCACGGGCCAGATCTAATCACTCATTGGGCTGGATCCGGCCCGCGGGCCTTGAGTTTGACACCCCTGGTCTAGGAGTACCTGTACAGGAATCTTAAATTTGTTGCAGGCCAGACTTTTGAGTAATCCTGTTTTGTTTCTTTGAAACATGACCGGTGAGATTTCTTTGAATGGTAGCATCTAATTGATGGAATTCCTTCTGTTTTCTTTATCCAGGTATCTCAGAGGTTGATGATTAGGCCATAATGACAGCTGAAGATTCTACAGCGAGGATGGATAATGATTCCTCCAGCATGCAGACAAATAAAATTCCCGAAGGGCTCTCGGGCGTGCCAAACGAGGCCGCACTATTGCAATTGTTAGATCGCACCAGTTACACCATGATTCAGGAGAACGGGCAACGAAAGTATGGAGGTCCACCCCCTGGCTGGGAAGGCTTACACCCTCCTCGGGGCTGCGAGGTCTTTGTGGGCAAAATTCCTCGGGATGTCTACGAGGACGAGCTGGTCCCCGTCTTTGAGACCGCGGGACGGATCTACGAAATGCGGCTGATGATGGATTTTGACGGTAAGAACCGCGGCTACGCCTTCGTGATGTACACCCAGAAATACGAAGCCAAGCGTGCAGTCAAAGAACTCAACAACTACGAGATCCGTCCGGGACGACTGTTAGGGGTGTGTTGCAGCGTGGACAACTGCCGGCTCTTCATCGGTGGGATCCCCAAGACGAAGAAGAGGGAGGAGATCCTGGACGAGATCTCCAAGGTGACGGAAGGCGTGCTGGACGTCATCGTCTACGCCAGCGCGGCCGACAAGTTGAAAAACCGAGGCTTCGCTTTCGTGGAGTACGAAAGCCACCGAGCGGCCGCCATGGCGAGAAGGAAGCTGATGCCTGGACGGATCCAGCTGTGGGGGCACCAGATCGCTGTCGATTGGGCCGAGCCGGAAATCGATGTGGACGAAGACGTCATGGAGACGGTGAAAATCTTGTACGTGAGGAATTTGATGATCGAGACCACGGAGGAGACCATTAAGAAGGTCTTTGGTCAGTTTAACCCCAGCAGCATAGAACGGGTGAAGAAAATCCGAGATTACGCTTTCGTGCACTTTACCAGCCGCGAAGACGCGGTTCATGCCATGAATAATCTCAACGGCACCGAACTGGAAGGGTCGTGTCTGGAGGTCACTTTGGCCAAGCCGGTAGACAAAGAGCAGTATACCCGATACCAGAAAGCCGCCAAGGGTGGAGGAGGAGGAGGAGCAACAGCCGCCGAAGTGACTCAGCAACCTAACTATGTTTACTCTTGTGATCCGTACACGCTCGCCTATTACGGGTACCCGTACAATGCCCTGATTGGTCCAAATCGAGAATATTTTGTGAAAGGTGAGTGTATAAATTTTGGCACAGCTCCGGGAGGGATTAGAGTTACGTCCCCCAAAAACAAAAGGGGATTATTTTTTTAGTGTATTTATTTTACGACGGAGGTCTATGTATCTTAAGTGGCTTTCTTCGCTTTAATGCATTCCAGATGTGCCGGGCATATACAGTTCCTAGAAATCTTAAACCCCGTGGTCAAGGCAGTTGCCCCAGATAGGGGAAGGTGGATCTTTGATCTTGTTTAAGTTGCGAACAACGTTTTTCATGCTAAAAATATTTCAATTTCTCGGCTCGAGTGTAGCTCAGTTGTGAGTAAAAGGCCAATAGACAACACAAATGGAAAAAGAAAAGAGAGATTTTTTCCGGGCATCAAACTGGTAGTAATGCCGGCAGTAACCCACCCCTGCTCATAAGTCACTTTTGTCAAGGTCGTTGTAACTTGAAACAGTCACTAAGTGAACTGTTTTAAGTCGAGAACTACCTGTAGCGCTGAAAAGCAAATGGGGACCTTTGTGAATATTATTTTTTAATCAGAAGTAGGCTTACTTTTAATTCTACTCTCTGTTAATGAAGTCAATTTTTTTTTAAAGATGTTGCAATTTTGTGACCTTAAAGGATAGGAGAATATTTATCCATTTGCCAGAAAATGTATAAGAAAAATGGAGGAAATCATGACTAAGCGACATGCAGCAGCTGAATAGTATAGAAACAGGCCACCTTAAATTTTAATTTCAGCTACGTTGATCACACCGTATTAGCTAATCTTTCTAGATAATAAAATAATAAAAAGTCAGTTCAATGGCCACCAAGCAACCTTTGACAACTGATCCAGGGAAATTAACAATCTCTCTCTCTCTCTTTCTCTCTCTCTCTCTCTCTTTTTTTTTGCTTTTCGTGTAAACGATATCCAAAGTTCATAAACAGGTTCACAATTTGAGGTCAATGATTTAACAACACAGGAATATCTTTATGTCCCAACACCCGTATGACACATTTCTTCCAATTTGATTTCATTTTATTGTACCTGAACAGATATTTAAAAGTGCCAAAAGAAATAGAGATTTTAAACACCGTGCAAAATTGAACAAGAATTTGCAAGTCACCTTTGAAATCCCATATAAGGAGAGAGAGGGGGAAGGGAGGGGGAGAGTATGAGAGAGAGAGAGAAGGGAGGGAGGGAGGGGGAGGAGGGAGGGGGAGAGAGGGAAAGTGGGTGATTGAGAGATAGAGAGAGAGAGGAAAAGGGAGGGAGAGGAAACCTAGAGAGAGAAAGGGAGGGGGAGAGATAGAGAGAGAGGGAAAGGGAGGGAGGGGATAGGGAGGGACGGGGAAGGAGAGGAGAAAGAGAGAGAGGGAAAGGGAGGGAGAGGGGAGGAGGGAGGAAGGGAGATGGAGGGAGAGAGAGAGAGAGAGTGAGAGAGAGAGTATGTGTTGGCCTAGAAGTGGAGTTCTCGCCTCACAATCAGGAGGCTGTGAGTTCGATCCTAGGTAGAGGCAGATATTTCTTTCTGGGCACAATGAGAATATATCTGCCGAATATAACTCCGCATTGGTATCAGGTAAGGCATCCGGCCAGTAAACACTCAGTTCCATTCAGTTACCCAGAATCCACCCCAAAAGGGATTATAGGCTCATTAAAAGGAGATGATTGATAGGTATAGATATAATGTTATATTTTAACTGTTGAAACCAAATCAATAATTAGCAAAAAAAATAAAATAACCAACATAATAATAATCAGAATGAACAATTAATGGAAATTTAGAAAGCCTATCTTTATAATAGTAATATATTTATATCTATGTTATCTATACTCTCATAAATCATTCAAGAGCTAATGTTTTAAAACTATGTTGAGAAAGCCCAGACTTTAGATGCAGTACAGCAAATGCCCAGAATTAAGGTCCATAAATATAGGTAGTCCTCAACTTACAACAGTTCATTTAGTGACCGTTTAAAGTTACAACGGCACTGGAAAAAGTGACTCACGATCCTGTTTCAGACTTACAATCTTTGTAGCATCCCCGTAGCCATGTGATCAAAATTCAGGTGCTCGACAGCTGACTCATATTTATGACGGTTGGACAGTGTCCCGGGGTCACGTTGATCCCCTTTGGCGACCTTCTGACAAGCGAAGTCCATGGGGATTAACTTAACAACTGAGTTACCAGCTTAACAGCGGCAGTGATACACGGTGGCCAGAAAGGTCTTACGATGGGGCCGTCTCACTTACTAACCGAAATTTGGGTCTCAATTGTGGTCGTAAGTTGAGGACTACCTGTAATTTCCAATTTACATTCTGTATCAGGATTTTAAGGACAAAACTAATTTTTTTACACCTTTTTTTTTTTTTTACCTTGGGATCCATAGTGAAGAAAAAGTTAGGAACCACTGGCCTAATCCACTATTTTTTCCACCAGGAGTTGTGTTAATTTGCGGTAGGAAAAATAGGCATCCTGACAACTGTTACCATATATACCCGTGAGGGCGAACCTGTGGCATGCCTGCCACAGGGGGCACACGGAGCCATTTGTTAGGGCACGCGAGGCGTTGCCCTGTCAGCTCCAGCGCACATGCGCACATTGGCCGGCTGATTTTGGCCTTCTTTTGAGGCCGTTTTTCATCCTCCGGAGGCTTCCTTGAAGTTCCATTCCCGAACTTCCGGTTTGCCCATAGGGCCAGTTTTTCGCGCTCCGGAGGCTTCTGGAAAGCTCCTGAAGCCTCCGGAGATTGTTTTCGCCCTCCACAGGCTCCTAGAAAGCCTCTGGAGCCTGGGGAGCGTGAAAAAAGCACACTAAAAGTGTGGGTGGGGGGAGTGCCGGCGCACTGGGGCCACGCGCATAGCATTATGGCCATGGCGCGCCCGCGCACGCCCACCCCTGCGCTCCCCACAATTTGGACACGCAAGCCAAAAAAGTTCAGCCATGACTGATATATACTCTTCACCTACTTTGTAGAAATATAAACCTTAATCAAACTTAGCAGAGAAACAGCTGGCAAGAAAGAAAGGTTGATCACTAGCCAATAAGCCGCCGTTGCCCACGTATTTATTTATAGGGAGGGGGGGGGAAATGTCCGTAATTTCTAATGTTGGCTCCCTTACCAGAGGGAGCCCCCTTGTGGAGTACTGTGAAGCCGTTACCAGGGCAACTCCCTACAAAAAGAAGCCATTTTATGGTAGTACAGTAGAAGCCATTTTAAGGAACAACAGGCTGTATCTTAACAGAACACACACCCCGAGGGGTGTTAGGGGTGTCTTACCCCCCACAGTATTTGTTTCCAGAGAGTAAGTCATCTGTGTACCAAGTTTGGTTGAAATTGCTCAAGGCATTCCAGAGTTATGCTGGAACATACACACACACACACACATATATACATATACATATATATAATTATTTATTTATATGTCAATTGTCTTCCCGAATTGTTGCACTTATATGGCATTGCCAAGACCGGGGGGGGGGGGAGGGGGGGGATAAAATGACCCAACTTGATTCTTTCCAGCAATTTTAACATGATTGATCTATTTTCAAAAACAGATATTCCAATGCACTTTTTCGCTGAGGGTAATATTTGCGATAAATCCCATTTCATTCACTTTATGAATCATCACTTGAATTATAATTTATAACCGAGCCTCAATGGGTTTTTCTGAATTTTGAATTTTTTTTTTTAATTTAGACAAGCAGTTGAGTTTTTCACCTTGTTTTCCTAATGACTTTGGAACTACTTACTTATTTGAAGATTTTCTTTTTTTTTAATTGAAAATTTTGAAAAAAAAAACTTTTACAAATGTTTACCTCCCTCCCCCTCCCCACCCATCCACCCCCCAGTCTCCCCCACCCACCCACCCACCCCCAGCTTCCCAGAACCAATACAGGGTATAAATCTCTAACAAAGATATTCTAAGATAAACTTTTTAAAAAAGTTAGTATCATCTTTCATTTGAGCTTTAACTCCTCTTTGCTAGGCTAGCTCTAAACAGATTATATATCATTCCTTGTTTCTTCAGTCATAAACTATCTGAATTTCTTAGTCCCATATTTATTTTGAGTATACTTATTTGAAGATTTTCAAAAGATTTTCTTTTTCTTTTATTTATTTTTTTCAAAAAAAGCTTGCACCCTGTAAGAAATATTATCTCTCCGAGGATCGATTTATGGGGAAATTAGCCTGCATGAAAAACTGTTGTTGAGACAAGGGGCTATAAATATGGACCCCATATTTTAGTACACTATTTATAATTTAATAATCTCTTATAGACTGGAAGCTTCTGTTTGTACCCACCCAAAGATATTTATGCGAGACTTCAAGAGATCTGCTCATACAGTAGAGGTAACCAACTGACTTGATACTATAGTTGGAGATTTGACACAGATGGTCCACCTCAATCTCTTTTTTTTTTATGTCGTCTTGCAAAATCCTAAACAAAATCATCATTCTTTTACTTGACCCAATGAGTAGGTGATATATGTGTCTTGCCCATTGATTTAATGTCTTATTGGAATCGTTTGAAAGAGAAAGCTCCTAGTCATTCTCGCTGACGATATTCGTATAATTATTCACCCTAATCGGATCAAGCTCAACCTTTGCCACCATGAGATATCATTTACCCATGATATTTTTGCAAATCGGCGAAATAAATACGCTTTCAGTAAATTCGCAGGCGTTTCATCCATTGAACAGGAAGATTCAACCCTGTTAAATGCTTTTTCTCTTCCAAGGAATTCCATGCAATCGTCTGTGCTTCTTAATCATATTAAAATACTAGCTGGATGTCGAGAATAATGAGACAGTAGGGCATGACCAAATCATGTGTGTTAGTGGTCCTTCAAATTTATTGCATTCGTGGCATAGAAAGGTAGATGACCAACCTTTTAAAAAAAAATTCTGAGGGTAAATTTCTTTTACTTACTTGTTTTTTTGTCCTCTGGGGTAAAATACGATAAAATGAGGCAGAGTGATTAATTAACATGCCTTATCTTTTCAGTCTGAAATGTAAGTTTCCAGCATTTGGGATCATAACAGATTTAAAACATGTGATCTGGAATCGACAGCAAGAGTGGTGTGGTGGCCTAGAGGTGAGGCTCTCGCCTCTCAATCAGGAGGCTGGGAGTTCAATTCTAGGTAGAGGCAGCTATTTCTCTCTCTCTCAGCACACTGAGAATATATCTGCTGAACAAAACTCCGTATTGGCGACAGGGAAAGGCATCTGGCCATTAAAACACTCTGCTAGCTCTATTTAGTTGCCCAGACTCCACCCACAAGGGATTATGGGGTCGTTAAATGATGGTGATGAATGACGATAATCTGGAATTGACAGCAAAATCCAGCGAGTGCAGAAATGAACTACACTTGCTAAGAATTCTTATTCTGAAAGTTTCTTCTACAGGTGGCCCTCGACTTACAGACATTCACTTGCTGAGCGTTCAAAGTTATAACAGCACTGAAATATCCCCGTGGTCATGTGATCAAAATTCAGATGCTTGGCCACTGACCTGTATTTATGACCGTTGTCCTGGGTTGTGTGATCCCCTTTTGCAACCTTCTGATTAAGCAAAGACAACGGGGGAAGCCACTCTACGACTCTGTTACTAACTTAACAACTGCAGTGATTCAGACTTAACAACTGAGAAACAAGAAAGGTCGTAAAACGGGGAGAAACTCACTTAATAATGTCTGGCTAAACCACAGAAATTTGGGGCTGAATTGTGGTCGTAAGTCGAGGATTACCTCCACCTTATTCTCTGACAATGATACGCATTTTGCCAATATTTTACGTAAGCAGTACATGTCTTTTTTCCCTTGTGACTTCTATAAAATTGCTCAGCCAATTGGCCAGGGATGGGATTCAGCCGGTTCGCACCGGTTTGGGTGAACCAGTTGTTATGATTTTGCGCAGTTCGGAGAACAGGTATAATCGACCACCGGCTAGCCACGCCCATCCTGTCCTGCCTTGCCCCGCCCTGCCCAACCCTGCCCTATATATTATCTTGTTTGTTTATTCCATTTGTATGCCGCCCTATTCCCGAGAGACTCAGGGCGGCTAACAAGCAGGGGGGGGGGGAGAGGAATACAAATAAAAACAAAAAACAGGCAAGTTAAAACAGGGCAACAGTCGCAACAGTTTAAGTGGGGCCGGGAACTCATCAGCCCCAGGCCTGCCGGAACAGCCAGGTCTTAGTGGCTTTGCGGAAAGCCGGAAGGATGGTGAGGGTCCGGATCTCCACGGGGAGATCGTTCCAGAGGGCCAGAGCAGCCACAGAGAAGGCCCTCCCCCGAGAGGTCGACAGTCGACATTGGCTAGCAGATGGTATTCGGAGGAGGCCTAATCTGTGGGATCTAATTGGTCGTAATTTCCTAATTTCCTTCGCCATGTGGTCCAGACAGTCCAGCTAATCTCCGTGCCTCGCCTGGTCTACTCACCAAAGGTAAGCATGCTGCCTGCTTGCCCTTCACTTCGAGTCAGGGCCCAGGGGCACGCCGGCCTTGCCCTGGAGCTGGCTCCGGCCTTGCCCTGGAGCTGCCACCCGCTCACTGCCTGCTCACTGCCCGCTCACCGCCCACCTCGGCCAGGTCGGGAAATGCGCCATTCCCCAGCTTCAGCCTTGCCCTGGGCTCCGCCCACATGCAGCCACCTCCCTCAAACTACCCAAAGTACTGCAGTGGCGCTCTTGCAGCCGTCCCTTGCCAAGACTCAGTCGCTCGTGGAGACCCTCCATGTGGGTCTCTGGGTCAGGTGGCTGCTTCTCTCCGCTGCTGGGAGAGAGAGAGAGAGAGCATCTCTTGTGCAACTTAGCAGCTGTGAGCTGCCACTTTCCTCTAAGTCCCATCCAGAAAGGGCAAAACACAGAGAAGCAGTATTCACATTTTCGGCGAACCGGTTGTTAAAGAGCCGAGGTGGCGCAGTGGTTAGAGTGCAGTACTGCAGGCCACTTCAGCTGACTGCAAAGCTGCAGTTCAGTGGTTCAAATCTCACCGGCTCAAGGTTGACTCAGCCTTCCATCCTTCCGAGGTGGGTGAAATGAGGACCCAGACTGTGGGGGCAATATGCTGACTCTGTAAACCGCTTAGAGAGGGCTGAAAGCCCTATGAAGCGGTATATAAGTCTAACTGCTATTGCTATTTGGGTTGAATCCCACCACTGCATTCAGCTAACGTATTTGAACAGTATAATGTCTAATTTGAAGGTGGGAGGAGTTAATATACTATTATTCTTTTTAAAGCTACACCAGGTTTATATCCAGCTGGGCACAGAAATGCGTATCTCCCTTGATTTCTGTGGGAGAATATCAGCTCGTTGATCGTGCTGACTCCCCATTCTTAGTTTGTTGTTGTTAGTTGCAACGCCGTGTCCGACCCATCGCGACTCCATGGACAAGGTTCCTCCAGGCCTTCCTGCCCTCTCCCATCCCCTGAAGTCCATTTAAGCTCCCACCGACTGCTTCGGTGACTCCATCCAGCCATCTCCTTCTCTGTCATCCCCTTCTTCTTTTGCCCTCCATCGTTCCCAGCATGAGGCTCTTCTCCAGGGAGTCCTTCTTCCTTCTCATTAGGTGGCCAGAGTATTTGAGTTTCCTCTTCAGGATCTGGCCTCTTAAGGAGCAGTCAGGGTTGATCTCCTCTAGGACTGACCGGTTGGATGGCCTTGCAGTCCAAGGGACTCAATGCAAGAGTCTTCTCCAGCCCCAGAGTTCAAAGGCCTCCATTCTTTGGCTTCCTTCCTTCTCATTAGATGGCCAAAGTCTTTGAGTTTCCTCTTCAGGATGTGGCCTTCTAAAGAGCAGTCAGGGTTGATCTCCTCTAGGACTGACCGGTTGGATGGCCTTGCAGCCCAAGGGACTCAATGCAGGAGTCTTCTCCTCCAGCCCGAGTTCAAAGGCCTCCATTCTTTGGCGCTCTGCCTTCCTTAAGGTCCAACTTCCACAGCCATCCATTGCAACTGGGAAAACCACAGCTTAAAACCATTTCTTAGTTATTTCATACAAATAGGCTGGAAGAAGTGGTTATACTATCTGCGTCATGTTTTGGTAGATCTACCTTGCATTTCATTCTTGCGAGTTTTTAGATGACACAATTTAGATCAGTGTTTCTCAACCTTGGCAACTTGAAGATGTCCGGACTTCAACTCCCAGAATTCCCCAGCCAGCATTCGCTGGCTGGGGAATTCTGGGAGTTGAAGTCCGGACATCTTCAAGTTGCCAAGGTTGAGAAACACTGATTTAGATGGTGGTTAGTTTTGCTTTCTTGCTGTTTTTACCATAGCAAACGAACGGAGGCAGCTCTGCGTGGGTCGTCGCCCCGAAAGAGACGACATTCTGAGAAGTTTTGAATATAAACAGGTTTCTGCGGAGATGTTCCCCTCTGTATAAATGAAATGTTTTGTGTTTCATCAAATAACTCCATCCCCTAATATATACCCTGGCGAACTAAAACAGGGCAGTGAGGTCTTATTTAGTGTTTAGGGTTATCACAGGAAGGGATTCCAGATGCAAGTTACCAAGATGAGCTGTCAGACAGAATTGATGGGCTTGGACGCCTTAGCAGAAAACAGTGCAGGCGTGCATTGTGCAAAAATCCATCATTTCGTCCCATCAGCTCAAAAATACTCGATTTGGTTAAGAAGAGTCCGTTCAGAAGTGAAGCAGCTCTGAACCGAATTCCTGGGGGGGTTCCCTGGTAATTAGGGGGCCCAGTAAGAAAAAACAAATTCAGAAAAAAATACTTCCGGTTGCCACGATGTAGAAAAGATGTGGAGACTCTGGAAAGAGTGCAGAGAAGAGCAACAAAGATGATTAGGGGGCTGGAGGCTAAAACATATGAAGAATGGTTGCAGGAACTGGGTATGTCTAGTTTAATGAAAAGAAGGACCAGGAGAGACAGGATAGCAGTCTTCCAATATCTCAGGGGTTGCCACAAAGAAGAGGGAGTCAAACTATTCTCCAAGGGACCTGAGGGCACAACAAAAAGCAATGGGTGGAAACTAATCAAGGAGAGAAGCAACTTAGAACTGAGAATGAATTTCCTGATAGTTAGAACAATGAATCAGTGAAACAACTTGCCTCCAGAAGTTGTCAATGCCCCAACACTGGAAGTTTTTAAGAAGATGTTGGATGGCCATTTGTCTGAACTGGTGTAGGGTTTCCTGCCTAGGCAGGGGGTTGGACTAGAAGACCTCCAAGGTCCCTTCCATCTCTGCTATTATATTGTAACTTCAACCAGCTGGCCAGCCTCACATTTCTCCAAGATAAAGTTGCAACAATTCAGAGGGGGGGTTCCTACCGGTTCTAGCTGCTATTGCTGCTAAGATGGCTGCTAGAGAGCCGAGGTGGCGCAGTGGTTAAATGCAGCACTGCAGGCTACTTCAGCTGACTGCAGTTCGGCTGTTCAAATCTCACCGGCTCAGGGTTGACTCAGCCTTCCATCCTTCCGAGGTGGGTAAAATGAGGACCCGGATTGTTGGGGGCGATATGCTGACTCTGTAAACCGCTTAGAGAGGGCTGAAAGCCCTATGAAGCGGTATATAAGTCTAACTGCTATTGCTATTGCTATTGCTAAGATGTTGGGATTTTTAATTTTTGAAGTGAGGGAGGGAGGGAAACTGCGATGGCAGTCCAGCTTGTCCAGAAATGCAGATTTAAAACAATATATATATATATATATATATATATATATATATATATATATATATATATTTAAAAAGTTGTGCAGTTCTTCCTAGCTGCCATGGCACTCTGGGCAAATGTGCATTTAGGAAAACCAGAAGGTAGCATTTATAGAAAGGCAGAAGAAAGAAGGGAGAGAAGAAGGGGAAAAAGAAAGCGGCTATGAATTTCCTGCTTGCAAATGTTTTCCTGAGGTCAGAAAAGGCTTCGGGAGGCGGACAAAAACAGGTTGTGCACCTTTTCGATTGCAGTTGTTGCTAGGTGAGGACACACAACTCGATAGCTCCGGGAAACTGCATTTGCCGTCTCGTAGCAATAAAAAGTAGCTGAGCTGAGAAATCACGTACAAAATAGGTTGTGAGTCCCAAATCCCTTGCAGGATGAATGAAAGCGATTCCCTTCCTCCCCCGCCCCATCCTTTTAAAAAAAATTCATAATATTAAAATGCACTTATAATTTTGTCCAAGTTTTCTTTGGCTGAAAAGAGGAGGCGGAAAACACCTTAAATTTTGATTTATGAGTTTGAGAATCAGGAAGAGTAGAGTATAGAAAGGCAGCTAAGACGTAACCCGTAAGAGAGAATAAAATATAAAGGTGACGACTGTCCACAAGATTGGAAATCATTTCTTTTTAGCATTTTCTTCTTCTTTTTCTTCTTGGTCTCTCCCCCCCCCCCCCCGCTCCCCCTGTCCTTTCTTTTCTGTTTGCTGATCTTTTTTATTGCTCTGTTTTCAGTTTCCCTTCCATCTCAATTGTTTTTGCCTTGCAAAACACTTCTTGGGTAAGAATTAATGAAAAGAGGGGGGGAAGGGAGAGAGAGAAAGGGAAACAAGGAGGGAGGGGGAGAGAGAGGGAGAGAGGGGAAAGGAAAGAGAAATGGAGGGGAGAGAGGGTGAAAGAGGGACAGAGAGAGGGAGGGAAGGAGAGGGGAAGGGAGGGAGAGAGAGGGACAAAGAGTGTGGAAGAGAGGGACAGAGAGGGAAGGAGAGAGGGGGGAGGAAGAGGGGTGAAGGGGTGGAAGAGAGGGATAGAGAGAGGGAAAGGGAGAGAGGTGGAAGGGAAGGGGAGAGTGTGTTGGAAGAGAGGGATAGAGATAGGGAAAAGGGGAGAGGGAGGGGGATAGAGGAAGAGAGTGAAAGGGAGAGAGGGAGAGGGTAGGAGAGATGGAAAGGGAGAGGGGGAGGAGGGGGAGAGAGGGACAGAGGGGGAAAAGGAAAGGGAGGGAGAGGGGGATAGAGAAGATGAGAGAGAAAGGGAGAGAGGGAATGGGAGAGAGGGAGGGAAAAGGAGAGAGGGAGGGGGAGAGGGGGAGAGAAGGTTGAAGAAAGGGAGAGAGGGAGAGAGCAAGGGGTTGTTTTTTAAATGATTGAGTTTTGCTGCTGTTTGTAAATTGGATGTTTTGATATGTCTGCAAGCTTTTCTCTAACTTTAGCATTGCTTTTATTTCTGTATCTTTTTTAAAAAAAACCAAGCTAGACTGTAAGATAGGAACTAAAGGGGAAAAAACGGACCTAAACTTGATGGCATCATGGAATACTACGAGTATTCCCAGCCATGGAAGGTGAACAGGGGATAAGGCCACCTAAGGGACGATCGGATAAGAGTTTTTAATCTATAACCGGAGCAAGAAATGCAGAAGAGACTCTCCCTAGTTTCTCAGGAAGTAAAAGTGGGGGGAGAGAGAATCATATAGGTAGTCCTCAACTTACGGCTACAATTGAATCCAAAATTTCTATTGTTAAGTGAGACATTTGTTCAGTGAGTTTGGCCCCGTTTTTTTTGCAACCTTTCACTGCAGCCGATAAATTAGTAAGACGGTTGTTAAGTGAATCTTGCTTCCCCATTGCTGGTCAGAAAGTCGCCAAAGGAAGCCACAAGACCTTCAGCTTCATACATCTGAACGGCTTTCCATGCATCTGAATGTCGATCACACCATGAAGGAGCTTACAAAGATTGTAACTATGCAGTCCCGTTCTTTCGGTGCCAATGTGTTCTGACCCCCTCCCCCCCCCCGCCCTCCATACGCTGAAGCACTCCAAGACAAGATTACTGCTAGACAATTTATTCACAGTAAATTAACCCACTGACAAGACCTGGGCAGCAATCCAGACTTCCAAGATAAGAGCTTCTCCAGAGTTGGTATATTAGTTGAATCCTGCAAACAGCCTCCTCCCAAAGTCTCTCCTTATATACTCTCTTGGGAGGAGACTCCCAATTATCTTCTGTATCTGCATAGTTGCTCTCGGCGTTTATCTGCCCGCCTTTGCCTGGCGTCCAG
Organism: Thamnophis elegans; assembly: GCF_009769535.1. Classification (NCBI taxonomy): domain Eukaryota; kingdom Metazoa; phylum Chordata; class Lepidosauria; order Squamata; family Natricidae; genus Thamnophis; species Thamnophis elegans. Next base: position 73,577,749 of record NC_045549.1, on the reverse strand, counting down.
GACCAACTCCCTTAGCTCCTCCCCACTGCACCAGGGCCTGACGTCATGGGCACACTCCCTTTGGCTTTCACCGCTGCTCCATGCCTCAGGCACCTCCTGGTGGCCAACCAGCCTCTCTGGTCCCTGCTCGGAGTCTGAACCCTGTCCAAGGTCCTCCACATCTTCCAGAGCCGACTCATAGGGCCCCTCGCTATCGGAGTCTGTTTGCAGCTCCAACGGCTCCTGCTGGGCCACAACACCAACTTTGAACGGTCGCTAAATGAGCTGTTGTAAGACGAGGAGTACCTGTACTTACAGATTTGCAAGAGGGAGGTCGCCTTATTAGGAAGAGCAACTCTCCCGCCATCACGTTTCCAGTCTGAGCACTTCTGAGCTTCCCTTTTGAGCTTCGGCGGTGGAATACACCTTCTCTTCTCCGGCTATTTCTACAGTAGTGGCCAAAACCTTTTGGGAAAAGTATATTTTTTGAGGTTTGATGGCTAATAACACCACTTTTCCTTTTTTTGGAGTGGTACCATAAAATTATATATCAATGCAAAGGTAATTTAATCAAGAATGTAATGCAACGAAGTTTGTTCAAGTGCCTGTATTCTATGAAAAGGTATAGCCAAATATAGCCAGCAATAAAATTCAGTTAGTAGAAGCAATCCCTCAATCTTGGTTTCACATTATAACAGCTGCATTTGAACTAAAAGACTTGGTTCACTCATTGGGAAGATGGTGTAAGGCCGTAATTCATGCTAAAGGTTACCCAACTAAGTGTTAACTGACATGGTGATCGTTTTTGTATATCTCATTTTTTCTATGGTGATAGTTTTTGTATATCTCGTTTTTTTTCTACGTGTTTCACTTTTCTTCTTTATAACTGCTATTCTAATAGCAAATCCTCCCTAAACTTTATTGCATTACGTTCTTGATTAAATTATCTTTCCATTGATATATAATTTTATGGTGCTACTCCAAAAGAAGAGTGGTGTTATTAGCTATCAAACCTCAAAAAATACTGCACACGTTCCCCAAAGGTTTCCACAATTTTGGCCACAACTGTAGCTGTGTCTTCTCTTGACTCCCACTCTCAAGGTCTTTCCCACATTCCTTTATACGAGGGGATTCAAAGCACCCGCCGGTATAGATCAGACTTCTTTGGAACATAGCGTGTTCTCCCTTCCGCTCCCAAGTTGGTACTATTGGATATATTACAGATTCTGTGCAGTTTGGAGAACCCTCAAATCCCCTTCCTGCTGGCCCCGCCCCTCCCCTCCCTTCTGAACTTTCTGAACTTTCTAGAATAGTGTTTCTAGACCTCAACAATGTTGTGTAGGCTCCAAATCCCCAACCAGCTCCTACCCCTCTTAAAGTTGCCAAGGTTGGGTCTGCGCCCTCCTGAGTTGTCATGAGATTTATTCTGCAAAATTAAGTTCTAGGGGTGTCTTTAAAG